>NC_057808.1:16877848-17092965 GCF_018294505.1 Triticum aestivum | reverse complement strand
CCAGCCGCCGTCGCGCGTGGCCGCCGCCGCCCGCTTCGTCGCCGGATCCCGCCGGCCTCGCTCGTGTCCCGTTGCCTCCCCGACCCCGGCGAGCTCCTCCACCTCCGGCCGCCGTCTCCTCTCCGTCTCCGGCGAGAGCTAGCCCCGCCTCGGTTCGCGTGCCGACGAACCCTAGATCTGGGCGAGGTCGAAATTCTCCAAGTCCCGAAGTATGTTCACATTATGTGCTCCTGTTCATTGCATCATATCTCATCACATACTGCTCCGTTTTGCGTGCATGATATATCGAAATGTGCGCCTCGAGATGCTCTTCATTTGCTATGTTTACATGGGTGCCATCATATCTTCTGATCCTTTTTGGCTCATGGGAAGTAAGCGACTTTTATTTTAAGCATTTAGTAGATTCATGCCATGCCTTGTTTTGCTATGTTAAGTTCCTGTAGCATGTGTTTAGCTTGCTCTGAACATTGCTACCTGATGCTGTTTCAGCCATGTCCAGTAATTTCACCAAGTTTGTGAACCTGATATCTTTTGCACTTTTGCCATGCTTGTTTGAGCCTGTTATTCTGTGATCT
Source organism: Triticum aestivum (assembly GCF_018294505.1). Taxonomy (NCBI): domain Eukaryota; kingdom Viridiplantae; phylum Streptophyta; class Magnoliopsida; order Poales; family Poaceae; genus Triticum; species Triticum aestivum. The sequence continues at coordinate 17,092,390 of NC_057808.1, read as the reverse complement.
AGCCGTAGCTCAGTGTTCATCTTTTGTCAAGCATCTCCTGTAGATTACTGCCATATGCTTTGTTTCTATGTTGGGTGTTGTAGCATAGTTAATTGATGTATTCTATGTGCTATCATGCTGTTAATCGCAGGTTCGTGTCATTCTTGTTTTGCTTGCCATTTGCAAACCGTGTATCCGTTTCCGGTGATCTTTATATCGATTTCGACCGAAATCATCTCATCTTTCCAGTGGCATACTTGGTTTTCCAAGTTACTGCCTTGTTCATCCTTTTTCTTCCGGAGCACGCATACGCATCGCATATCATATCTCGCATATCATGCATGTATTGCATCATGTTGCTTGTGCATTTCCCGTGATTGATTGTGGTTCCATTGCTTGTGTTCTTGCTGTGGGTAGAGCCGGGAGATGAGTTCATGAATGAGGGACCTGTTGAGTACGCTTACGAGGATCAAGCTTTCGACAACTCTGAGAACCTTGCAGGCAAGATGACCATACCCTCGAAATCACTTCTATCTTTGCTTTGCTAGTTGTCGTTCTATTGTCATGCTGCGCTACCTACCACTTGCTATATCATGCCTCCCATATTGCCATATCAAGCCTCTAACCATCCTTTCCTAGCAAACCGTTGTTTGGCTAAGTTACCGCTTTTGCTCAGCCCTTCTTATAGGGTTTGCTAGTTGCAGGTGAAATTGAAGTTGGTTCCATGTTGGAACATGGATATTTTGGAATATCACAATATCTCTTATTTAATTAATGCATCTATATATTTGGTAAAGGGTGGAAGGCTCGGCCTTATGCCTGGTGTTTTGTTGCACTCTTGCCGCCATAGTTTCCGTCATACCGGTATTATGTTCCTTGAGTTTGCGTTCCTTACGCGGTTGGGTGATTTATGGGACCCCCTTGACAGTTTGCCTTGAATAAAACTTCTCCAGCAAGGCCCAACCTTGGTTTTACCATTTGCCACCTAAGCCTTTTCCCTTGGGTTTTCGCGAGCCCGAGGGTCATCTTTATTTTAGACCCCCCGAGCCAGTGCTCCTTCGAGTGTTGGTCCGAACCGAGCAGCCTGCGGGGCCACCTTGGGGAAACTCGAGGCCTGGTTTGACTCATAGCTTGACTTATCCGGTGTGCCCTGAGAATGAGATATGTGCAGCTCCTATCGGGATTTGTCGGCGCATCGGGCGGCTTTGCTGGTCTTGTTTTACCATTGTCGAAATGTCTTGTAAACCGGGATTCCGAGACTGATCGGGTCTTCCCGGGAGAAGGTTTATCCTTCGTTGACCGTGAGAGCTTATAATGGGCTAAGTTGGGACACCCCTGCAGGGTATTATCTTTCGAAAGCCGTGCCCGCGGTTATGAGGCAGATGGGAATTGGTTAATGTCCGGTTGTAGAGAACTTGTCACTTGACTTAATTTAAAATACATCAACCGTGTGTGTAGCCGTGATGGTCTATTTTCGGCGGAGTCCGGGAAGTGAACACGGTTTGGGTTATGCATGAACGTAAGTAGTTTCAGGATCACTTCTTGATCATTTCTAGCTTCGCGACCGTTGCGTTGCCTCTCTTCTCGCTCTCGTTTGCGTATGTTAGCCACCACATATGCTTAGTGCCTGCTGCAGCTCCACCTCATTACACCATCCTTTCCTATAAGCTTAAATAGTCTTGATCTCGCGGGTGTGAGATTGCTGAGTCCTCGTGACTCACAGATTCTACCAAAACAGTTGCAGGTGTCGATGATGCCAGTGCAGATGATGCAACCGAGCTCAAGTGGGAGTTCGACGAGGAACGTGGTCGTTACTATGTTTCTTTTCCGGATGATCAGTAGTGGAGCCCAGTTGGGACGATCGGGGATCTAACATTTGGGGTTATCTTATTTTCATTTGGATTTGACCGTAGTCGGTCTATGTGTGGATTTTGGATGATGTATGAATTAATTTATGTATTGTGTGAAGTGGCGATTGTAATCCAACTCTCATTATCCCATTCTTGTTCATTACATGGGATTGTGTGAAGATGACCCTTCTTGCCACAAAACCACAATGCGGTTATGCCTCTAAGTCGTGCCTCGACACGTGGGAGATATAGCCGCATCGTGGGCATTACATGCAACTAGGATGAAAACAAACTACAGTCTCACTTGCGAGTCGAGGATGGAATTGCAACTAAGATGAAAAACAAACTATAGTCCTAGTTGCGAGTTGAGGGTGGACTTGCATCTGGGATAAAAATGAATGGCCCATTTGCGAGTTGGGGGTGAACTTGCATCTGGGATAACAACAAAACTACGGGCCAGTTGCGATTCGATGCTGGACATGCAACCAGGACAACTGCACAAAATTACGAGACCAATTACTATTCGATGGCACACTTGCAACTAGCACAACTACGTGCCTAGTGCGAGTCAAGTGTTGACTGGCAGCTGAGATGAAAACAAACTACAATCCTAGTTGTGAGTCGAGGTTGAACTTGCAACTGGGATAAAAAACCAAACTACATGCTAATTGCGAGTCAAGCGTGGACTTGCAACTAGGATAACTACACAAAACTACGATATCGATTGCGAGCCGATGGTGGACTTGCAATTGGGACAATAGCAAACTACGAGCTTAGTTGCGAGTCGAGTGTGGACTTGCAACTCGGATGAAAATAAAACATATGCACAATTGCGAGTCGACAATGGACTTGCAACTAGGACAACTATAAAATTATGAGCCCGGTTATGAGCCAAGGGTGTACTTACAACTAGGATGATACAAACTACGGTCGTAGTTGCGAATCAAGGCCCTACATGCAACCGGGACAACTACCCAAAACTACGAGACGAGTTGCTATTCGATGAAGCACTTACAACTAGGACAACTACGAGCCCATTTGCGAGTCAAGGGTGGATTTGCAACTAGGACAACTATCAAACTACGAGCCCGGTTCCAAGTCAAGGGTTGACCTGAAACTGGGATGAAAAAAATATGGGCTCAGTTACGAGTCAAGGGTGGACTTGCAAATGTGATGAAAAACACTCTAGTTGCGAGTCGAGGGTGGGCTTGCAATTCAAAGAACTATGAGCCTAGTTGCGAGACAAGGGTGAACTTGCAACTGAGACAACTACAAAACCACGAGCCTAGCTGTGAGTCAGGGTTCGACTTGCAACTGGATGAAACAATCTACGTGCCTAGTTGCAAGTCATGGGTGGACCTGCAACTAGGATGGAAAACAAAATACAGGCCAAATTGCGACTTAAGGTGGGCTTGCAACTGGGATGAAACAAACAACGAGCCTAGTTGCGAGTTGAGGGTGGACCTGCAACTGGGAAAATAGCAAACTAAGATCCCATTTGCGAGTCGAGCGTGGACTTGCAACTTGGATTAAAAAAAATATGCCCAGTTGTGAGTCGAGAGTGGACTTGCAATTGGGACAACTATAAAATTACGAGCCCAGTTGCGAGCCACCCAACCGGGATGAAACAAATTACGGTCCTAATTGTGAGCTAAGGGCGGACTTGCAACTAGGACAACTTCACAAAACTACGATACCATTTGCGAGTCAAGGGCGGACTTGCAATTGGGACAATAACAAACTACAATCCCAATTATTAGTTCAGCATGGACTTGCAACTAGGATGATAAATAAAACACATGTCCGGTTGCGAGTCGAGGGTGTACTTGCAACTAAGACAAGTACGAGCCCATATGCGAGTCAAGGGTGGACTTGCAACGGGGACAACTACGAAATTACGACCCCGGTTGCGAGCCAAGGGTGTTCTTACAACTAGGATGAAACAAACTACGGTCCTAGTTGCGAGCTAAGGGTGGACTTGCAACTGGGACAACTTCACAAAACTACGATACCGTTTATGAGTCGAGGGTGAACTTACAAATGGGATAACTACAAATCTACGAGCCCAGTTGCAAGTAAGGGTTCGACTTCCAGCTGGGATGAAAGAAACTACGGGTCTAGTTGCGAGTTAAGGGTGGACTTGCAAGTGGATGAAAAACAAAACATAGGCTGAGTTGCGAGTTAAGTGCGGGCTTGCAACTAGAATGAAAGAAACTACGATCCTAATTGCGAGTCGAGGGTGGACTTGCATCTAAGACAATAACAAATTACGCGCCTAATTATGCGTCGAGCGCTGACTTGCAACTAGGATGAAGAATACAACATATACCCAGTTGTGTTTCGAGGGTGGACTTTCCTACGATCCGGACGGTTATAGACTTAGATCAAACATCAGTACATCTCATGTGGACGAGATTAGCAAATCTGAAAGAAAAAAAATCAAATTACGCTCTCCTCTAGATACACAGTTGAACCAAAATAAACAAAAACAGGAAATAAAAAGACACATGGTCCTTCACAAAAAAGTTGCAGCCCACAAAATAAACACAATACACAAAATATAAAAACAGCCCACTAAAAAGAGTCATATCAGGCCTCACTACTTCACAAGGAACGAACAGAAAACATGACATAAAGACAACGAGCATGACTCAGAAAGCTATATATCTAATGGCATATAAGGTAGATGAGACATTGTTAACTCTCCTCTAGATGAGAATTAGCAAAAGTAATCCGAAAAAGGACCCAGACTGCGTCGCCAAAATGGCCCAACAAAAGACACATGCGTGAGCAGGCCGGCAAAGGTAGATACTAGTTGCACGACACGACATACGACGCGCGCGACAAAACAACCCGCGATCAAGATTGCACACCATTTAAAGCAAACAGATGACAGGGTAAAAAAAGTTCAAGGATTTAAAACAAATAAATAATGGAAAAAAGAAAAAAAAGAAAAAGAAATAGAAAATATAAATAAAATAGAAAAAATCATGAATTTAAAATAGCCCATAATTTAAAAAAAATTATGAAACAGAAAAAAAGAGAAAACAACAAAGAAAAGGAACACAGCGCCCAGATAGAACCAGGAAAAGACTACAGTCCATGAGAACACATGAAAAAAAAAAACAGCGCATACGGAGCCAAGGACTGGCTTAGCTTATTTTTGAAGGGGAGCTGCTTAGCGTAGCTTCTTTGCTTTCACGGAAGCTGACTAGCGGGACAACCAGAGACAACGCACGCAGTGAGACAAAAGAAAAGATGCTGCACGAGGGCTGAGGGCACACATAAAAAAGAACACAAATCTTAATGTTGTTTATCAAACGGTGTTATTTCACATCTAGATGTGAAATAGCAAACCCGTAATATTTTTGTGTGATGAAGGGTATCTCCTGATTTTGATTGTCATAAATTAAGAATCTATTCCTTTTACGTGCAGTGCAAAGGAGTTTGGAAGGCAAGCCCTATAATCAAGCAAGCGCAAGCGGCAATAGATTTTTAAGCCAGCCCCGACGCCCGCCTAACCGCCGCAAATCACATCGTCTCGTGTTCTTGTATTGTTGAAGCCCCGCAGCTCTCACCACCAATCCATCCATCCCTGAACCCCTCCGATCTCTGCTTATGGCGTTCTGGGGTAAGCCATGCCTGCCTCCCCCGTATCAAGTCTCCTACATGTGCCTATGAGCCTATCGCGGTGTAGGTTAATCAATTATCTGCCATATGCTGTGGACTACGGCTGATTTGATTATTGCAGGCGTGGAACTCAGGCCCGGGGAACCCTACGTGCACCGCCATCCACCATCACTCGGTCGTCTCTGCATTACAAAGGTTACAATCATTTCAATAAATTGTAGTTGTGTTCATATTTAGGTCTTATATCCCTCTAAATGTGTTTTTTTTACGACTGTTTGATGGCTTGTAGGCTGAACCGGTGAACAAGAGCACTGCTGAAAGGACCATGGTGCAGTGCATAGTTGGTAACAGTGCACCAATCATCATTTGTAGCCTCAACCCTGGATTAGTTGAGATGTGTCATCTTGAGCTGGAGTATCAAGAAAACGACGAGGTTCACTTCTCGGTGCTTGGTGTGAGTTCTGTGCATCTCTCAGGATATTACCTCAGGGGCTGCAACTGCCGTGCAAGAGACCATGAGTCGTCGTATCCTTTTTAAAATTAGATTCATCATATTTACTCTTCGTTTCATTTTTGTGTGGCGTTAATCATGGACTTGGATAGTTCACTCTTAAGTCTTAACCATGTTGTAACTAGAGAATCTGAGGGAGAGGATGTTGGAGGAGAGTATGAGAGTGATAGGGAAACTAGTGAATCTCATGGAGGGGATGTTGGAGGAGAGTATGAGAGTGATAGGGAAACTATTGAATCTCATGGCGGGGATGTTGGAGAGTATAATAGTGACTGGGAGTATCTTCATGTGAGCGAGGACGTGAGCGAGGACAGTTCAGAATCTGACGTTCTTGATGATGGTGACGTCGAAGTGCCCGACAACGCTGGTGTTTCTGAGTCCATGCATGATGGTGATATGTACTCCACCGCTGATCGCAGACAAGGTACGCGATTGAATTACTATGTCCATAAATTTCTGCTCACGTCTTTTACTAGGATTTTCTTTTACTGAAACTTAATGATGTTTATGATGAATTTTGGACTTGGATCATAGCACCTTTGAAGTTCATAACTTAAATATTAGTTGTTTTGCAAGTAATTTATCTTCTACTTGGCACGACATATGTTGTCACCATTATACTAGAGATGATATGACGTAATGAAGTATGGTTTCGTTGTTTAATTTTTTCTATCTTCTGTAGAAAGTCCAATTAACTGTGCTTTTGTAGAAAATCACCAAGTTGATAGCCTCGATGACAACATTCATAGTTCTCCATGCAAGCCTGCTGTGAGACACAATACTAGTTCAATGTTTAATAGTGGCAGTGAAGATAAAGATTTTGTAACCCAAAGTGAAGGGAAAAGCGCGAACATGCATGTTTCATTGTCTAAGAAAATCAATGGCAAAGTTTCTGATGAAATTGAACCGGAGAAGTTTACATCACATGATGAGACCGAGAAAGAGATAAATGCTGCCAGGAAAAGGAAAAGTGATGCCATCAATCAGGATTCTGCGTCGCCAGTGTATATCTGTGTTTCCCTGTACTTTTAGTTTGATACCTGCTTGTATTGTGTTTACTGGATACTGATATGTACCTTCTTACGTGACATGGGCAGGAAAGTAACAATGGTCAATGGATCATCGATTCCAGAACTAGAACCTGAAAAGAAATCCCCACTAGAGCCAGAATATGGAAAGCGTTCTAAAAACATAAGAACTTTGGAAGATGGGCTGATCATAGAAGATCTGTCAGCAGGAAACAGTGATGCAGAGTTTTCTTCAGATGGAAAGAAGGTAACCCCCAGCTTCCGTTGCCGTGTTTTTATCCAGTTCATGAAGGCAATATTTGTGCATTTATATCTAATGTACTCGGCCAACCTGTCCTTTCCAATCAACAAAAAGATAAGGAAAAAGTATAATATGACCAATGCTCACGGACTATAGTATGCATTCAGTGCGTAATAATGTACATATCCCAAAGAAGTAATGTAAATTAAGAAGCTCGCTTTACTTGTAAGGTCTATATCAATCATGATTTCTTTGTTCTAATGTTGGGGGGAAATTCTACAGGGTTGACCACGAAATTCGACAATCATCTATGAAGTTGAGTTAGTGAAAGTCCGATGGACTTTACTACAAATTTTCTCTTTTATTATGCCAAAGGATGCAACACTGGGCCTGGATTTTTGTGAGATAGAGATGGAGTATGAATAGTTTGTTCTCGCACATTGCTTAATCTATGATTTGTTCTATGGAATATATTACGTAGCAAACCATAATAAATTATAGGTCAATAATGTCGAAGATGGATTTGATGAGCATTTCAGTTATTAGCAGAATAAGTAATTTGTTCTTGTATTATAAATTGATTGGTTGCCTGTTCATGGCCTTTTTGATTTGAACTAGGTGAGTGCCCGTGTGTTGCAGCAACGGTGGAACACATATTCTAATAGGTTACATGCGGTTGTATGTCCATCATTTTTATATTGGTGATGCTCAATTCTTTGCGAGTTTTTAACCATGATTGAATATCAAAAAAGGGACTTTACAAGCTATGTTTGGACCCGCCTTTTGCCATGCCAATGTACCATTGCAATTTGAGACATGTTGATGTGTCCATCAAGATAATGACTGATCAAACAGGGTTGTCGATCACCGATAGTCACCATCTAGTCTGTACCAAGCACATCCTATCATTTTGGCAACCCTAATATCTCAGAAGTGATACAAAAAATTTGTACACCCATATGATAAATATAATCATCTCGATAATATAGAATGACTCTTTTACCTCCTCACCAGTATCAATTCAAAAATAGTACAAACAATAATCTAAAAATAGTAAAAAAATCCAAACGGAAAAGATTAAAGGAAACATACACTTAGTAAAATTTTGCAATCATTATAGATCATCTCGGCTCCTCTCTCAAAATTTTTTTTAAGAAAAAAATCTTCAAATGTATGATGATATTATTGAGTGTCATAGGTGCAGCCTAAGAAATTATACTCAAGCGAAGCATTGTACTCAAGCCTTTAAAACATCACTTTTCTGGCTATGTGTTCTTCTTTTGCCGCGGGTTATGTCTCCTTTTGTTTATCAGTGATTATGTGTCCTTTCATTTACCATGGATATGTGTCATTTTCTATTGAATTGTAGTGATAAATTGTATAAATATCGTAATCAAACCGGAGTAGCTCTCACTTTCCATTAAGAAAACACTACAGGAAAAAAACATACTTTGCCTTGTGTTTCTCCGTAAGCCGAGTATATTTGTTTGCCCGCTCGGATTACAGCTCCTTAAGCCGTGTCTCGCTGTCAAGGTGCACCCCAAAAGCAGACCCTCGGCTTACTATGCGGTACACCGTGACACGTACGACAAACACTTAGGATACAAAAATAACTAGACGTATAATAACAAAACACTCAGCTTTTACGGCCCACATGGTGAACAGTTGTGACATGTGGATGTGTTCGTCGCGCTTGACGGCACCATGACGGGGGCATGTGTAAGCTGTATGTCACATGTGTAAGCCGCGTGTCTCTAGTGGCACACACAACATAATTAAGGAGGTTAGCTTTGACCGCAGGCAGTTGCTTACACGCAACCTTGTCGTCGGCACACCTCGCCATCTGGACAAATCTTATCGCCCGCGTGGCCATGGGGATTACGAGGTCGCCATTAATGGTGGCATAATGCCGGCTGCCGTCGGTCACCAACCTCCCTGCCCTTTCTCGCCTATAAATACCCCCTTCCAGCCCCTTGCCATCACACACAACTCCCCTCACCGTCCATCTTCTCAGCCGTCCAACGTTGGCTCCTCCTCCAAAAGATTAGTTATGTCCACCTCCGCCACCATTGCGATCTCGCGTCACGACCACGAGGCCGACAACAGCAATTGGCCCTCGCATAGCCTATTCCAGTCATGTGATGACAGTGAATAAAACAAAAAAAACTTAAAGAGAAAGGACAAGTCTGAAGGGTGTTAGTCAGACTTACGCGCCTAGGAAATCCAGGGCTAAATCCTCTCTTAAAAAGGTTGGGTGGTTCTTCCATGAGTAGGAAAAATATTGAAAGTAAAACTATTAGAAGTACAAAGCAAAGGAAAAGGAGACTGAAAGGTCCAGCTCAGATATGAACGTCATACAAGTTATTGATGTATATGAGGTTGGTCAAAAAAATAATTCTTAGGGATTGTGATTAAATTGTTAGTCACTTATTCTAGGGTATTATGATTAACATTTAATCGCAAGGACACTCGTTCGATTGCATTCTGTTGCAACTCGATGCAAGAACTACGACGACCTAACGGACTAGCCAGTAATGAGGTTTCGATACATGTTTGGAAAATAGTACTTTCATTGGCATATTACCTCTGCATTTATTTTCATAATTCATTTTAGAGTTTCATACACTCTAGCCTGTTTCATAATGTTTTGTTGCGAGAATGTTGTTCACAAGAGAACAATTATTGTTTAGTGTAATGAATAAATAAGGGACATGCTTCCATCATGAATGGGATGTATGTTATGAATATTGATGATAATAGAATACATCCATAACAATGACGCTAAATGTCGCGAGACTAAAAAAAATATCACATATGGGTAGCACTGCATTTTGGTCACATTGGACAAACCCGCAAGGAGAAATTCCATATTGATGGATTTTTAAGTCATTTGATTATGAATTCATCTCTCACTTGCAACTTTCGTCCAAAAATAGTGTTCACATGCCATAAGGAACGAGCAACGAACTTACTGGTAATCATACATTTCGATGTGTGTAGTCTAATAAGTGTTGTTGCTAGTACTTAATTTGTCTATCTTCAGTAATGACTCAAGCATATATGTGAATATTTGCTTAATGATACATAAGTCCGGATCCTTTGAAATAGTTTGAAAGCTTTTCAGAACGAATAAATATTATTGTAACAAGAAAATTATGTTTCTACAATTTGACTGTGAAAAGAAATAGCTAAGTTACAATCAAGTTTAGTAAATGTGTGATGAGTTGTGGAAAAAGGTTTGAAAACATACACCTCCCAAAACAATATTGTGAGTGGAATGTCTGAGAAGATGTAATCAAACCATATATGACTTGGTAAGATAAAACTGATATAAATCAATTTTTCATTATCCCTTTTAAAATAATGCTTTAGAGACAGTGACTTTTACACTGAAAAGAGCGCCATCAGATCTGTTTAAATGATGCCATGGTATGGTACACCCAACTAAGTTTTGTCTTTTCTTAACATTTGGAAAAGAAGACATGTGTAAAATGTTTACAAACCTATTCCAAACCAGACAACTACTACTTTGTAGGTTATCCGAAATTGTTGGAAATTCCTTCGTCACTATGCCAAGGCAAAATGTTTGCCATATAGAGCGTCATGATTTTTGAAGACAATGTCTCTTGCAAAAGAGTGAGTGAGAGGGCAGTGCAACTTGATGAGATAATAGTATCTGAGTCATCAGGTCAAAGGAAAGAAACCTTGAAAGTAATTTCAGAGTTTTCTACTCTAACCGATACAAAAGCCTCTACATGAGGTGTATGGACTTTGGTCGAACTTGCAACTGAACCACGTAAGCAAAGCTCGTGAAAACATCTTAGGTATGCAGATGAGATGTTGTTGTCAGAAAACAATATACCTACAATCCACAAGGAAACGTTGAGGTGCCCTGTCTCCGGAATTGGCTAAATGCCAAAATAATCCAAGATAGTATCCATATAAATGATTCAAGATTATATCTTGATAAACCCTCCGGAAGATATAAAGTCTGACGAATAATGGAACTATAAATCGATACAGATAAAAAGTTTTATCCATAAAGCTTAGCTTGTTGCTTTTAATAAATTCAAGGAGTTGACTACAATGAGATTGTCTCACTGTAGCAATGCTAACTCGGTTCGGGTTTGAAAGGATCGATATGGTTGACTAGAGGGTGGGGGTGGGGGTGTGAATAGGCAACTACCAAATTTTAGATTTTCTTAACAAATTAGGGTTAGCAACAAATAAGTTGTCTAGATATGCAACTAGGTGAGCAACCTATATGATGCTAGCAACACAAGCAAGCAGAGGATACAACACTAGTAAAGCAAGCACAAAGTAAAGGTAAAAGATAACCACAAGGGGAGACGGTGGCGACGACGATGTGTTACCGAAGTTCCTTCCCTTTGAGAGTAAGTACGTCTCCGTTGGAGCAGTGTGGACCGTGGAGGCACAATGCTCCCCAAGAAGCCACTAGGGCCACCGTATTCTCCTCACGCCTTCACACAAAGCGAGATGCCATGATTACACTAGTGGTGCCCTTGAAGGCGGCGACCAGACCTTTACAAACAAGGTTGGGGCTCTCTCCACAACCGAATTGGAGGCTCCCACACCACGGAGCTTCACCACAATGGAATGTGGCTCCGAGGTGACCTCAACCGTCTAGGGTGCGCAAACATCCAAGAGTAAGAAGATCTGCAAGGGATTAGTGGGGGGGATCAAATTTCTCTTGGTGGAAGTGCAGATCTAGGCCTTCTCAAGCAATCCCTAAAGAATCAACAAGTTTGATTGGCTAGGGAAAGGGATCGGGCAAGAATGAGCTTGTGAGCAACAATGGAGCTCAGGGGAGGAAGAAGTAGTCAACTAGAAGAAAGAAGACTCCTTTATATAGTGGGAGAGTGGATCCAACCGTTATGCTCCCACAACCCGTGCATAAGCGGTAGTACCGCTCGGGTGAGCGGTACTTCTGCTGGCATGGAAGTTCTAGCCACATAGTTGTGGCACCCCGGCTCAGAGTAACCGGTTTACCTTGCATTGCTAGCCTAGAGATCTAGTCTTCTGGCAACACACAACAACTTGATACAGAAAACAACCGCTTTATTGATGCTAGCGGAAACATAGGTTCGATATTACATCAGATAGCAAGGCCAATCAGCACACACGGTGCAGCTGAACAATATGTAAATTATTTAATGAACATGAAGGGGCCTCGATCACGACAACTACGCAGTAGCAGAACGATGAAGACGCAGAACTCCATAGCACAGGGACACCGATGTGGACAAGGCCTAGACACGGAAAGCACTCCGATCCGGTAAGACTTTCCTGAAAACTGGCATGACACGCCAGCTCATGACATTGAATGTACTTGCAAGCTCATGACAAGTAAAAGCATAATGACAAACAATAACATGACAATTAAGCAGGTTAAACGCAAGGCTATAACATACTACTCATGAAGTGAACATGCTCATGCACCGAGTCCCTCAGACTCCCTTACCATACGGGTTACCTTGTAACCAACATCATCAATATGGTGATCACTCTCGGATCACAAAGGAAACGAACTCTTTGGTTCCAACAAGAACCATTTTCATGGTTTCAACAATCTCATCACATAACCAGTCGAACTATATAACTTTAGTGTCCAAGATTAACTTATTTATGTTGATCCATGATGTGACCTACTACGAACTGTGTCCGTAACCGAGGATGCGGCTATCGATAGATTTAACTGTTGTGGAAAGTAGCATGCAATTTCAAAAAAAATCCTACGCTCACGCAAGATCTATGTAGGAGATGCAGAGCAACAAGAGGGGGAGAGTGTGTCCACGTACCCTCATAGACCGAAAGAGGAAGCGTTTGACAACGCAAGTGATGTAGTCGGACTTCTTCTCGTTCCGACCGATCAAGCACCGAACGTACGACACCTCCGAGTTCTGCACATGTTCAGCTCGGTGACGTCCCTCGAATTCTTTATCCAGCAAAGTGTCGAGGGAGAGTTCCGTTAGCACGACAACATGGTGACAGTGATGGCGAAGTGATCGGCGCATGAGTTCGCCTAAGCACTATGTGAATACGACCGGAGGCGTAAATTGTGGAGGGGGCACCGCACACGGCTAGGAATCAATGTTCTTTGTTCTAGCGGTGCCCCCCACATATATATAGGTTGGACGGGAGGAGAGGCAGCCAAGGTGGAACCCAATGTTGGGGAACGTAGTATTTAAAAAAGTTTGCCTACGATGACGGCATGGTGACAGTGATGATGAAGTTACCGGCGCAGGACTTCGCCTAAGCACTACGACGATATGATCGAGGTGTGTAACTGTGAAGGGGGGCCACCGCACACGGCTAAGAGATTGTCTGTTGTGTTATTGGGGTGCCCCTGGCCACGTATATAAAGGAGGGAGGATGAGGAGGCCGTCCTAGGAGGGGCGCGCCTATAGGGTGAGTCCAACTAGGATTCCCAATCCTAGTTGGAGTCCCCTTTCTTTTCCAAGAGGAGAGAGAGGGAAGGAGTAGGAGAGGGAGAAGGAAAGAGAGGGAAGGAGTAGGAGAGGGAGAAGGAAAGAGAGGGGGGCGCTGCCCCCTCCCTAGTCCAATTCGGACTTGCCATGGGGGGGGGGGGCGCGGCCACCCCTTGAGACCCTTCTCTCCTTTCCCGTATGGCCCATTAAGGCCCACTACTTCCCCCGGCGAATTCCCGGAACTCTCCGGTACTCTGAAAAATACCAGAATCACTCGGAACCATTCCGATGTCCGAATATAGCCTTCCAATATATCGATCTTTACGTCTCGACCATTTCGAGACTCCTCGTCATGTCCGTGATCTCATCCGGGACTCCGAACAACCTTCGGTACATCAAATCACATAACTCATAATACAAATCGTCATCGAATGTTAAGCGTGCGGACCCTACGGGTTCTAGAACTAGGTAGACATGACCGAGACACATCTCCGGTCAAAAACCATTAGCGGAACCTGGATGCTCATATTGGCTCCTACATATTCTACGAAGATCTTTATCGGTCAAACCGCATAACAACATACGTTGTTCCCTTTGTCATCGGTATGTTACTTGCCCGAGATTCGATCATCGGTATCATCATACCTAGTTCAATCTCGTTACCGGCAAGTCTCCTTACTCGTTCCGTAATGCATCATCCCGCAACTAACTCATTAGTCACATTGCTTGCAAGGCTTATAGTGATGGGCATTACCGAGAGGGCCCAGAGATACATCCCCGACAATTGGAGCGACAAATCCTAATCTCGATCTATGCCAACTCAACAAACACCATCGGAGACACCTGTAGAGCCACTTTATAATCACCCAGTTACATTGTGATGTTTGATAGCACACCAAGTGTTCCTCCGATATTCGGGAGTTGCATAATCTCATAGTCATAGGAACATGTATAAGTCATGAAGAAAGCAATAGCAATAAAACTTAACGATCATAATGCTAAGCTAACAGATGGGTCTTTTCCATCACATCATTCTCTAATGATGTGATCCCGTTCATCAAGTGAAAACACATGTCTATGGTCAGGAAACATAACCATCTTTGATTAACGAGCTAGTCAAGTAGAGGCATGCTTGGGACACTCTGTTTTGTCTATGTATTCACACATGTACTAAGTTTCCGGTTAATACAATTCTAGCATGAATAATAAACATTTATCATGATATAAGGAAATATAAATAACAACTTTATTATTACCTCTAGGACATATTTCCTTCAGTCTCCCACTTGCACTAGAGTCAATAATCTAGTTCACATCGCCATGTGACAAATACCCAAAGGGTTTTACTAGAGTCAATAATCTAGTTCACATCGCTATGTGATTAACACCCAAAGAGTACTAAGGTGTGCTCATGTTTTGCTTGTGGGAGAAGCTTAGTCAATGGGTCTGTCACATTCAGAGCCGTATGTATTTTGCAAATTTTCTATGTCTACAATGCTCTGCATGGAGCTACTCTAGCTAATTGCTCCCACTTTCAATATGTATCTAGATTGAGACTCAGAGTCATCCGGATCGGTGTAAAAGCTTGCATCAGCGTAACTCTTTACGACGAACTCTTTATCACCTCCATAGCCGAGAAATATCTCCTTAGTCTTCTAAGGATAATTTTGACCGCTGTCAACTGATCCACTCCTGGATCACTATTGTACCCTCTTGCCAAACTCATTGTGAGGTTCACAATAGGTCTTGTACACAGCATAGCATACTTCATAGAACCTATGACTAAGGCATAGGGAATGAATTTTCATTCTCTTTCTATTTTCTGCCGTGGTCGGGTTTTGAGTCATACTCAACTTCACACCTCTGCTATACAGGCAAGAACTCTTTCTTTGACTGTCCCATTTTGAACTACTTCAAAATCTTGTCAAGGTATGTACTCATTGAAAATCTTATCAAGCATCTTGATCTATCTCTATAGATCTTGATGCCCAATATGTAAGCAGCTTCACCATGGTATTTCTTTTGAAAAACTCCTTTCAAATACTCCTTTATGCTTTCCAGAAAATTCTACATCATTTCTGATCAACAATATGTCATTCACATATACTTATCAGAAATGTTGTAGTGCTCCCACTCACTTTCTTGTAAATACAGGCTTCACCGCAAGTCTGTATAAAACTATATAAGCTTTGATCAACTCATCAAAGCATATATTCCAACTCCGAGATGCTTGCACCAGTCCATAAATGGATCGCTAGAGCTAGAACACTTTGTTAGCACCTTTAGGATTGACAAAACCTTCTTGTTGTATCATATATAACTCTTCTTTTAGAAATCCATTAAGGAATGCAGTTTTGACATCCATTTGCCAGTTTTCATAAAATGTGGCAATTGCTAATATGATTCAGACAGACTTAAGCATCGCTACGGGTGAGAAAATCTCATCGTAGTCAACACCTTGAACTTGTCAAAAACTTTTTTCGATAACTCGAGCTTTGAAGAAAGTAACACTACTATCAGCGTCCGTCTTCGTCTTGAAGATCCATTATTCTCAATGGCTTGCCGATCATTGGGCAAGTCCACCAAAGTCTACACTTTGTTCTCATACATGGATTCTATCTCAGATTTCATTGCCTCAAGCCATTTCGCGGAACCTGGGCTCATCATCGCTTCCTCATAGTTCGCAGGTTCGTCATGTTCTAGTAACATGACTTCCAGAACAGAATTACCGTACCACTCTGGTGCAGAACGTACTCTGGTTGACCTACGATGTTCGGTAGTAACTTGATCTGAAGTTTCATGATCATCATCATTAACTTCCTCACTAATTGGTGTAGGCATCACTGGAACTGATTTTTGTGATGAACTAGTCGCCAACTCGAGAGAAGGTACAATTACCTCATCAAGTTCTACTTTCCTCCCACTCACTTCTTTCGAGAGAAACTTCTTCTCTAGAAAGGATCCACTCTTAGCAACAAAGATTTTTCCTTCGGATCTGTGATAGAAGGTGTACCCAACAATTTCTTTTCGGTATCCTATGAAGACACACTTCTCCGATTTGGGTTTGAGCTTATCAGGTTGAAACTTATTCACATAAGCATCGCAACCCCAAACTTTAAGAAACGACAGCTTAGGTTTCTTGCTAAACCACAGTTCATACGGTGTCGTCTCAACGGATTTAGATGGTGCCCTATTTAACGTGAATGCAGCTGTCTCTAATGCATAACCCCAAAACGATAGTGGTAAATTGGTAAGAGCCATCATAGATCACACCATATATCTAATAAAGTATGGTTACGATGTTCGGACTCACCATTACGCTGTGGTGTTCCAGGTGGCATGAGTTGTGAAACTATTCCACATTGTTTCAAATGAAGACCAAAGTCATAAATCAAATATTCACCTCCACGATCAGATCATAGAAACTTTCTTTTCTTGTTACGATGATTTTCCACTTCACTCTGAAATTCTTTGAACTTTTCAAATGTTTCAGACTCATGTTTCATCAAGTAGATACACCCATATCTTCTCAAATCATCTATGAAGGTCAGAAAATAACGATACCTGCCGCAAGCCTCAACACTCATCGGACCGCCTACATCAATATGTATTATTTCCAATAAGTCAGTTGCTCACTCCATTGTTCTGAAGCACGGAGTCTTAGTCATCTTGCCTATGAGGCATGGTCCGCAAGCATCAAGTGATTCCAAAAGTCCATCAGCATGGAGTTTCTTCATGCGCTTTACACCATAATGACCTAAACAGCAGTGCCACATATAAGTTGCACTATCATTATTAACTTTGCATCTTTTGGCTTCAATATTATGAATATGTGTATCACTATGATCGAGATTCAATAAACCATTTATATTGAGTGTATGACCATAGAAGGTTTTATTAAGTACAAGATGGCGAAGAAGGCCGCAAGGCGAGCTGTTGTTGAAGCAAGGGGTCGGGCATATGAGGACCTCTACCAACGGTTAGGCACGAAGGAAGGTGAAAGGGACATATATAAGATGGCCAAGATCGGAGAGAGGAAGACGAGGGATATTGGCCAAGTCAAATACATCAAGGACGGAGCAGGCCAACTCTTGGTGAAGGACGAGGAGATTAAGCATAGATGGCGGGAGTACTTCGACAAGCAGTTCAATGGGGAGAATGAGAGTTCTACCATTGAACTGAATGACTCCTTTGATGAGACCAGCATGCGTTTTGTGCGGCGAATCCAGGAGTCTGAGGTGAAGGAGGCTTTAAAAAGGATGAAAGGAGGCAAGGCGATGGGCCCTGATTGTATCCCCATTGAGGTGTGGAAAGGTCTCGGGGACATAGCGATAGTATTGCTAACCAAGCTTTTGAACCTCATTTTTCAGGCAAACAAGATGCCAGAAGAATGGAGACGGAGTATATTAGTACGAATCTTCAAGAACAAGGGGGATGTTCATAGTTGTACTAATTACCGTGGAATTAAGCTGATGAGCCATACAATGAAGCTATGGGAGAGAGTCATTGAGCACCGCTTAAGAAGAATGACAAGCGTGACCAAAAATCAGTTTGGTTTCATGCCTGGGAGGTCGAACATGGAAGACATTTTCTTGGTACGACAACTTATGGAGAGATATAGGGAGCAAAAGAAGGACTTGCATATGGTGTTCATTGACTTGGAGAAGGCCTATGATAAGATACCGCGGAATGTCATGTGGTGGGCCTTGGATAAACACAAAGTCCCAGCAAAGTACATTACCCTCATCAAGGACATGTACGATAATGTTGTGACAAGTGTTCGAACAAGTGATGTCGACACCGATGACTTCCCGAATAAGATAGGACCGCATCAGGGGTCAGCTTTGAGCCCTTATCTTTTTACATTGGTCATGGATGAGGTCACAAGGGATATACAAGGAGATATCCCATGGTGTATGCTCTTTGCGGATGATGTGGTGCTAGTTGACGATAGTTGGACGGGGGTAAATAGGAAGTTAGAGTTATGGAGACAAACATTGGAATCGAAAGGGTTTAGGCTTAGTAGAACTAAAACCGAGTACATGATGTGCGGTTTCAGTACTACTAGGTGTGTGGAGGAGGAGGTTAGCCTTGATGGCCAGGTAGTACCTCGGAAGGACACCTTTCGGTATTTGGGGTCAATGTTGAAGGAGGATGGGGGTATTGATGAAGATGTGAACCATCGAATCAAACCGGATGGATGAAGTGGCGCCAAGCTTCTGGCATTCTCTGTGACAAGAGAGTGCCACAAAAGCTAAAAGGCAAGTTCTACAGGACAGCGGTTCGACCCGCAACGTTGTATGGCGTGGAGTGTTGGCCGACTAAAAGGCGTCATGTTCAACAGTTAGGTGTGGCGGAGATGCGTATGTTGAGATGGATGTGTGGCCACACGAGGAAGGATCGAGTCCGGAATGATGAAATACGAGATAGAGTTGGGGTAGCACCAATTGAGGAGAAGCTTGTCCAGCATCGTCAGAGATGGTTTGGGTATATTCAGCGCAGGCCCCTAGAAGCTCCAATGCATAGCGGACGGCTAAAGCGTGTGGAGTCCGTTAAGAGAGACCTGAAGGATTGGAGTATCACCAAAGAGCTAGCTATGGACAGGGGTGCGTGGAAGCTTGCTATCCATGTGCCAGAGCCATGAGTTCGTTGCGAGATCCTATGGGTTTCACCTCTAGCCTACCCCAACTTGTTTGGGACTAAAGGCTTTGTTGTTGTTGTTGTATGACCATAGAAGGTTTCATTCATGTAAATAGAACAACAATTATTCTCTGACTTAAATGAATAACCATATTGCAATAAACATGATCCAATCATATTCATGCTCAATGCAAACACCAAATAACATTTATTTTAGGTTCAACACTAATCCCGAAGCTAAAGGGAGTGTGCGATGGTGATCTTATCAACCTTGGAATCACTTCAAACTCACATCATCACCTCGCCCTTAACTAGTCTCTGTTTATTTTGAAACTACCGTTTTGAGTTACTACTGTTAGCAGCTGAACCAGTATCAAATACTGAGGGGTTTGCTATAAACACCAGTAAAGTACACATCAATAACATGTATATCATACACTTTTGTTCACTGTGCCATCCTTCATGAAAGCTGAATAAAACTGTTGCTTATTGATGATTTGGTGCGGCATACAAGAGTATATAAGAGGGTACAAACCGACTTGGGGTAGGGGTACAAAACTGACTTGGACTAGAAGTCGTATACCATAATGACTACTCTAACATCCCCCCGCAGTATCAACGGCAGGCTCGACGACGTTGAGACTGAAACAAATATCTTGAAACGGCTTAGTAGGCAGTGCCTTGGTGAAAATGTCAGCAAACTGAGCCGTAGAGGGAACATGAAGCACCCGAACCTGACCAAGAGCAACCTTTTCACGAACAAAATGAATATCAATCTCAATATGCTTTGTGCGTCGGTGTTGAACTGGATTGCTGGTCATGTAGACTGCTGATATGTTGTCACAGTAGACAATAGTGGCCTGCTCAATAGGCCTATGTAGCTCGGAGAGTAACTGCCGAATCCAGATTGTATCTGCAACGGCATGTGCCACAGCGCGATACTCAGCCTCGGCCGACGAACGTGAGACTGTAACCTGTCTTTTCGAAGACCAAGAAATCAAACTGTTACCAAGAAAAACACAAAAACCGGAAGTGGACCTTCGAGTGTCAGGACAACCAGCCCAGTCTGCATCAGAGTATGCGGTAAGCGAGTTTGGAGAAGAATTATTGAGGTGGAGACCATGATTGAGAGTTCCTTTTAAATACCGAAGCATGCGTTTAACATGATTATAGTGAGGAACCCGGGGATCATGCATATAGAGACATGCTTGTTGAACAGCAAAAGAGATTTCAGGATGAGTAATGGTGAGATAATGGAGAGCACCTGTTAGGCTACGATAGAGAGTAGGATCGGAAAAGGGTTCACCGGTAGCCGAAAGTTTAAAACTAGTATCGACAGGAGTGCGAGATGATTGACAGTCAAGCATACCAGCACGATTAAGAAGATCAAGAATATACTGGCGTTGGGAAAGAAAAAGGCTGGAGGAATCTCGAACAACAGCAATGCCTAAGAAATGATGAAGGAGTCCTAGGTCAGTCATAGAAAATTCAGCTCTAAGAAGAGAGACAATATGATCTAAGAACTTTTGAGAGGAGGCGGTAAGAATGATATCATCTACATAGAGAAGTAAATAGGAAGTGTCAGAAGTTTGATGATACACAAAAAGAGAGGTGTCAGAGAGAGATGGAGTGAAGCCTATTGTTTGAATGAAGGAGGAGAAGCGTTGAAACCAAGCTCGTGGGGCCTGTTTAAGACCGTAGAGAGATTTCTGAAGAAGACATACATGAGTTGGAAAGGATGGATTTTCAAAACCCAGAGGTTGCTGGCAGTAGACAGTTTCTTGAAAGGAACCATGGAGGAAAGCATTTTTCACATCAAGTTGGTGAATGGGCCATGAAGAGGAGACAGCAACACTAAGAACGGTGCGAATGGTGCTAGGTTTAGCAACAGGAGAGAAGGTTTCTTCGTAATCAATTCCTTGTTGCTGAGAAAAGCCACGACAAACCCACCTGGCTTTATATCGTGAGAGGCTCCCATCGGAGTGGAACTTTTGGCGAAAAATCCATTTGCCAGAAACAATATTTGTATTGGGAGGACGAGGAAAAAGTTGCTAGGTGTTGTTTTGAAGTAAAGCATTATATTCTTCTTGCATGGCAGCGGCCCAATTGGGATCAAGTAGAGCAGTTTTGTAATTCTTTGGAAGAGAAGTGAGAGATACGGAGGTATGAAGGTTTACTCGGTCTTGGGGTTGATGAAATCCTGATTTGGCCCTAGTACGCATGCGATGATCATTAATCGGGGCTGCTGTAGGAATAGCACGAGGGGGTAAGGTGGGTATTGGTGAGTCCGGCACAGCGGAAGAGTCGGACGAAGGAGTAGGGCTGGGTGGTGGAGTGGGAGCAGGGCTGGGTGGTGGAGTGGGAGGAGGGGCCGCGGGTGTTGGGGAGGGAGCAGGGGTCGGGGGTGTTGGGGACGTCTCGGGTGGGGTGAGTGTATGGTTGGGATTGGCTATGGTGGGTGTTAATGGTGGTGGTGATAAGTTGTGTTCGGCAGGTAGGGGAGTATATAGTTGGAAAGGACGGGGAGAGGGGGTGTTTGCGGAGCTAGGGGTGTTGGATGGTGTAGTAGTTCGTTGTGAGAAAGGAAAAATGTGCTCAGCAAACGTGACATGACGAGAGACATGAACGTGTCTGGTGTGAAGGTCGAGACAGCGATAGCCTTTGTGCTCGTTAGAGAAGCCGAGAAAAGCACATGGGATAGAGCGTGGTGACAATTTATTTGCAGAAGTGGCGTAGGCATTGGGAAAACAGAGACAACCAAAAACACGAACCGCGGAGTAGTCGGGGTGGGAAAGAAAGAGGGAATAATAGGGAGTAGTGTTGGGTTTAGTTTTAGAAGGTCGAATATTTAGAAGGAAGGTAGCCATGTGTAGGGCTTCAGCGCAAAACTTGGGAGGCATAGATGATTGAATGAGGAGAGTGCGAACTATATCATTGAGGGTGCGAAGAGAGCGTTCTGCTTTACCATTTTGAGGGGAGGTGTAGGGACATGAGAACCTAAGCAGGATGCCATGTTGTAAGAAGAAAGTGCGATTTTTAATGTTATCAAACTCGCGACCATTGTCACATTGGATAAAGCGAATTGGGAGGAAGAAGTGAACAGACACATAGCGTTGAAAATTAAGGAAAAGAGAATGGACCTCGGATTTGTTGCGTAGAGGAAAAGTCCAGACAAAGTGGGTGAAATCATCTAGGATAACAAGGTAGTATTTAAAACCCGAAACACTTGCAATGGGAGAGGTCCATAAATCACAATGTATTAATTCAAAGGGATAAGTGCTACAAGAACTAGAGGAACTAAAGGGAAGACGCACATGTTTGCCTAATTGACAAGACTCGCAAAACACAGAATTATGAGAGTCCCTATTACATGGTATGGTAAATTCACCCAAGCGACGATGCCAGAGATCGACGGAGGCCAGCATGGATGTTGGAGGGGTGGCGGCAGGAACTCCATTAAGAGAATAAAGATCACCAGAGCTATTGAAGCGAGCGATCTCGGCCTTGGTCAGGTAATCCTTCACAGATAGACCAAAAGGGTCAAATTCAGCCGAAACTAGATTGTCGCAAGTAAATTGGCGAACAGAGATAAGATTTTTAATGAGGGCGGGTGCAACTAGAACATCGCGAAGTAAAAGATGTTTGGTGGAAGAGGGAAGTTGAGCCTGACCAACACAATATATAGGAATAGATGATTCATCTCCAAGGATAATGGAAGGGAAAGGAGATTTAGTGCAAGAAGATAACCAATTACTAGATGCAGACATATGACTAGAGGCCCCTCAATCAAAGATCCAATCCGTACCTGAGTTTCCTTGTGCAGCAAAGTTATTCATGGCCTGGAGAAAGGCAGCTTGATCCCAGCTCGGCGTCGCAGGTGAGGGTGGCGTCGGAAGCAGTGCCGGCGGATACGATGGTGAAGGCAGTAGGGCCGGCTGGGGAGTGTAGTAGGCATTGGCCGGCTGTGGTGGGGGTGGCGTCGGGAGCAGGGCCGGCTGAGGTGTGTAGTAGGCGCCGCCGTCGGTGCTGTAATGACCATAAGGAGCATACGTCAGGGCGGCGTGATAGGCATTGGCCGGCTGTCGGGGGTTGAGAAACCCGGGAGCACCAGTAGGCGGCCGAAGGCCGGGTTGCCAGGCACCTGAGTATGCCGGCGGAGCACCGAGGGTGGACGGAGCGGACCAGGGCATGGGCCATGCTTGAACAAGCCCCGTCCAAGGATCATGAGGAGGCCGCCATGCAACCGTAGATGGAGCACTGGTGGGTGGTGCAGGACTCGGTGCTGGTGATGTCGTAGGCAGAACCGAACGAGTTGGCGGTGGCCTCTAGATAGGGTTTTTGCCGCGGTAGTTCGGACTAGGACGCCAGCCTGGGGGCGGTTCAACAGATGACGATGCGGACGGCTCGTCGGCAGGAGCCGGCCTGGAAGGCGGCGCTGGTGTAGACGACTGAGGAGGACGAGCCGCAACATGAAAGACCATGGGGCGAGAGTCCTTGCGAGCTTGTGTTTCCGCCGCGAGTTGTAGCAAGGAACGTACTTCAGCGAAGGTAGGAGGGGGCCATATCATCGGTATGAACGAGGCTTGCTTGTCAAAGTCTTCGCTGAGGCCGCCGCCGACGATATTGATTAGCTGTGAGTCGCTAACTGTATCGCCGAGTTCGCGGAGCTCATCGCCAATGGTCTTAACGCGCTGGCAGAACAGGTTCACCGGGGCGTCGTCTTGCACCATATTGCGAAGCTCGGTGTGGAGAGCATTTTTCCGAGCGTCGGTGTTGCTTTGGAAGAGCTGACGGAGGGAGTGCCAGATGTTGGCAGCGGTGGCGCCGTCGTGATCGAGCATGTTGAAGATCTCGGTGGTGATGCGGTTGTAGAACCACTGGACGATCGCGAGATCGTCTTTCAACCATTGCGGATCGTCGGGGCGGGGAAGACAGTTGGTGGCGACATGCGAGCGCAGGTTGCAGCGGCCGAGGTGGAGATCAAAGAGATGTCTCCGATGGTAGTAGTTGTGGGCGGCGAGATCAAGAACTATGGGGATGTAGGGGCTGACGTCGGAGATTGTGTCAGCAAGAGATATTGGTGCGGCGAGGATGGGTGCAGGTTAGTTTTGTGGAGCTATGGTGAGGGCCGAGAGAGAAGCGGCCGCAGCGTTGGCAGCCTTGGCGATGAGTGCGGCCCGACGCTCGAAGTAGCCTGGCGGCGGCGGCGGCGGTGGCGTTGGCGGAGCCATACCCTAAACCCTGGGACCGGTATCTGATACCATGAAAGCTGAATAAAACTGCTGCTTATTGATGATTTGGTGCGGCATACAAGAGTATATAAGAGGGTACAAACCGACTTGGGGTAGGGGTACAAAACTGACTTGGACTAGAAGTCGTATACCATAATGACTACTCTAACACTTCGTATCAGCCAAGTATTTGGGGCAGTTTCACTTCCAGTGACCATTTCCTTTGCAGTAGAAGCACTCAGTTTCAGGCTTGTTCACTGTGCCATCCTTCTTTCCCTTGCCCTTTTACTTGAAACTAGTGGTCTTGTCAACAATCAACACTTGATGCTTTTTCTTGATTTCTACCTTCGCCGATTTCAACATCGCGAAGAGCTTGGGAATCATTTTCGTCATCCCTTGCATATTATAGTTCATCACGAAGTTCCAATAACTTGGTGATAGTGACTAGAGCACTATGTCAATCACTATCTTATCTGGAAGGTTAACTCCCACTCGATTCAAGCGATTGTAGTACTCAGACATTCTGAGCACATGCTCACTGGTTGAGCTATTCTCCTCCATCTTGTAGGCGAAGTACTTGTCAGAGGTCTCATACCTCTCGACTCGGGTATGAGTCTGAAATACCAATTTCAGCTCTTGGAACATCTCATATGCTCCGTGATATTTCAAAACATTTTTGAAGTCCCGGTTCTAAGCTGTAAAGCATGGTGCACTAAAGTATCAACTAGTCATCATACCGAGCTTTGTCAAACATTCATAACGTCTACATCTGCTCCTACAATAGTTCTATCACCTAGCGGTGCATCAAGGATATAATTCTTCTGTGCAGCAATGAGGATAATCCTCAGATCATAGACCTAGTCTGCATCATCGCTACTATCATCTTTCAACTTAGTTTTCTCTAGGAACTTATCAAAAATAAAACAGGGGAGCTATACGTGAGCTATTGATCTACAACATAGATATGCAAATACTATCAGGACTAAGTTCATGATAAATTAAAGTTCAATTAATCATATTACTTAAGAACCCCCACTTAGATAGACATCCCTCTGGTCATCTAAATGACCACGTTATCCATATCAACTAAACCATGTCCGATCATCATGTGAGATGGAGTAGTTTTCAATGGTGAACATCACTATGTTGATCATATCTACTATATGATTCACGTTCGATCTTTCGATCTTAGTGTTCTGAGGCCATATCTGCATATGCTAGGCATGTCAAGTTTAACCCGAGTATTCTGCATGTGCAAAAATGGCTTGCACCTGTTCTATGTGAACGTAGAGCTTATCACACCTGATCATCACGTGGTGTCTCAGCACGAAGAACTGTCACAACGGTGCATACTCAGGGAGAACACTTATACCTTGAAATTTAGTGAGAGATCATCTTATAATGCTACCGCCGTAGTAAGCAAAATAAGATGCATAAAAGATAAACATCACATGCAATCAAAATATGTGACATGATATGGCCATCATCATCTTGTGCCTTTGATCTCCATCTCCAAAGTACCGTCATGATCTCCATCGTCACCGGCATGACACCATGATCTCCATCATCTTGATCTCTATCAACATGTCGTCACATGGTCGTCTCACCAACTATTGCTATTGTCGGTGTCAAAACCGGCGGATCTCGGGTAGGGGGTCCCGAACTGTGCGTCTAAGGTCGATGGTAACAGGAGACAGGGGACACACTGTTTACCCAGGTTCGGGCCCTCTCTATGGAGGTAATACCCTACTTCCTGCTTGATTGATCTTGATGATTATGAGTATTACAAGAGTTGATCTACCACGAGATCGTAATGGCTAAAACCCTAGAAGTCTAGCCTGTCTGACTTTGTCTATGATTCTTGGCCTCTACGGGCCCAGCCCTCCAGTTTATATAGACACCAGAGGGATCTAGGGTTACATAAGATCGGTTATAGAGAAAGGAATCTTCACATTTGGACGCCAAGTTTGCCTTCCACGCCAAGGAGAGTCCCATCCGGACACGGGAGAAAATCTTCGGTCTTGTATCTTCACAGCCCATTAGTCCGGCCCATATCCAATAGGCCGGACGTCCGAGGACCCCTTAGTCCAGGACTCCCTAAGTATCCCCTGAACTAGGCTTCAATGACGAGGTATCGGGCGCGCAGATTGTCTTCGGCCTTGCAAGGCAGGTTCCCCTTTCCGAATACTCCAAGATAGTCTCCGGACGCAACAAACGTGTCCGGATCTACAACACAAGTACCACACACAACCGCAGAGAGTATAATATTTCATGGGTCCAATCCGCTGATAACTTTTTTGTAATGTGACATCACGTCTGCCCGGTCATTATTTCGAACCGTTTCTTGTTCTGCCGTTCCATGTTTCGACGCATGGTTTTTATTGGCACGTCTTGTCGAAGCAGAGATCGTGTCCCCTTATTTCGGGATTTTCATCAATACAAGCGCGGGTAACCCAACCATTCCATTGGGATGATTCCTTAGGAATAGGCAGGTTTTCAGGCTTAAGAGGAGGCGTTCGATATCCGTTGCCTTTATAAAGGAGCCAAGGGCCGTCTCTTTTTACGCCGACCCTTTCCTCAGCCCTTCCAACCTCGAGTTCTAGCACCCAAGGTTCGACTTCATTGCTTCAAGCTTCCCAATCATGTCCGGACCCGGCCCAAAGGGCCGATGGGTGGCTTCCTCTATTACAGAGGAGGACATGCAAAGCTTCGTGCGGCTAGCTACCTGACCGCGTAGATCCCCCACAGGCTTCCTGCTCGAGGACCGGTTATTCCTACTCCCACATCCGGCGAGAGGGTTGTATTCATCTCCCACTTCCTCCGAGGGCTAGGATTCGCTCTTCATCCCTTCGTCCGGGGGCTCATGTTTTATTACAGACTAGATTTTCACGATCTAGCCCCAGATTCTTTCCTTCACGACTCGGTGTTCATTATCACGTGCGAGGCCTTTCTCCGTATTCCCCCACACTTCCGCTTATGGCTCAAGACCTTCAGCGTGAAGCCGGAGGTAGTCGACGAGGAACAAGCGGAGTGTGGCGGTGCTATAGTGAGCAAGCTTACCAATGCTCTCTGGCCAAAAGGCTCCTTCACCGAAACTCCCAACCTATGGCAGCGGGAATGGTTTTATGTCACTGAACCCCGCGGTACCAAGTGGGCAGCTATACCTGCGTTCTGATCTGGCCCTCCACTACAGATTGCATCATGGGTTAATAAGGGGCTGGACTGGGGATCAATTGACAAAGTGCAGACTCTACAGAGCCGCATCCGGAGCCTCCTTGAGAAGGAGATCGATCTTATCAACGTGATTCAAGTAATGCTGGTCCGCCGGGCCCTGCCATGCTAGCGACGGCCTCTCCGTATGTGGGAGTTTATTCCGGAAGGACCATGGACCCTCAAACATTTCTTCGGCACTACGCACAAAGGAATGTGGAAACAAAAACAGTGGCCTGACACCACCGAGGACATCGGCCTCGACTGCAACCATCCGGATACCTCGGTAAGCGCTCGACTCCCAAACAATTTTTAGCTATGTGTTCCATAATACGATACTGAGAAAACTATCTTCTTCCAGGGCTGGATAAAGAAAGCGGAGCGAATTAGGTGTTCGGCCCCCCTTCCCGAAGACTCAGCGGATCCCATACTAACAAGGATGCTGGCCCCAGCACCGTACCACATGCTTGTGAAGGAGAACAAGGCAGAGAGCAGGAAGACACTAGGTGGCCTCCATTCCGAAGGTATATCAGACACTTTGTCCGGGGAGATCAAAATTCCATCGCCCGAAAACAAAAGTGAAGGAGAAGCCAACATCCCTTCTCCCATGGTAAGAAAAGGGCCGCCTCTGAAAGTTTGGAGGAAAAGGCTTATAAGCGAGGCAAGATGCCCCTATAGTGGGAGTCCAACTAGGATTCCCAATCCAAGTTGGGGCCCCCTTCCTTTTCCAAGAGGAGAGAGAGGGAAGGAGTAGGAGAGGGAGGAGGAAAGAGAGGGGGTGCCACCCCCTCCCTAGTCCAATTCGGACTTTCCATGGGGGGGCACGCGGCCACCCGTTGAGGCCCTTCTCTCCTTTCCCGTATGGCCCATTAAGGCCCACTACTTCCCCCGGCGAATTCCCGTAACTCTCCAGTACTCCAAAAAATACCCGAATCACTCGGAACCTTTCCGATGTCCGAATATAGCCTTCCAATATATTGATCTTTACATCTCGACCATTTCGAGACTCCTTGTCATGTCCCCGATCTCATCCGGGACTTCGAACAACCTTCGGTACATCAAATCACATAACTCATAATACAAATCGTCATCGAACGTTAAGCGTGCGGACCTACGGGTTCGAGAACTATGTAGACATGACCAAGACACATCTCCGGTCAATAACCAATAGCGGAACCTGGATGCTCAAATTGGCTCCTACATATTTTACGAAGATCTTTATCGATCAAACCGTATCCCTTTGTCATTGATATGTTACTTGCCCGAGATTCGATCGTCGGTATCATCATACCTAGTTCAATCTCGTTACTGGCAAGTCTCTTTTACTCGTTCTGTAATGCATCATCCCGCAACTAACTCATTAGTCACATTGCTTGCAAGGCTTATAGTGATGTGCATTACCGAGAGGGCCTAGAGATACCTCTCCGACAATCGGAGTGACAAATCCTAATCTTGATCTATGGCAACTCAACAAACACTATCAGAGACACGTGTAGAGCACCTTTATAATCACCCAGTTATGTTGTGACGTTTGATAGCACACTAAGTGTTCCTCCGGTATTCGGGAGTTGCATAATCTCATAGTCATAGGAACATGTATAAGTCATGAATAAAGCAATACCAATTAAACTTAATGATCATAATGCTAAGCTAACGGATGGGTCTTCTCCATCACATCATTCTCTAATGATGTGATCCCGTTCATCAAATGACAACACATGTCTATGGTCAGGAAACATAACCATCTTTGATTAATGAGCTAGTCAAGTAGAGGCGTACTAGGGAGACTGTGTTTTGTCTATGTATTCACACATGTACTAAGTTTCCGTTTAATACAATCTAGCATGAATAATAAACATTTATCATGATATTAGGAAATATAAATAAAAAAAATTATTGCCTCTAGGGCATATTTCCTTCTCCCGAGTAGGAGGAATCCTACTTGGGCGCCTCCCAATTCGGCCTCCCGCCTTACCATATCTTCCGGAGGGGGGAGGTAGGAGGAGGGAGGAGGGAAGGAAGGGGGGAGGCCGAATCCCTCCCCTTCCTTTCCCTCTTCTCCTCTTTCCTCCCCGTCCTATTTCGGCCTACATGCGGCGCACCAGCCCCTTAGGGGCTGGTCTATCCCCTTCTTGGCCCATTAGGCCCATGTAGTTGCCGTGGGATATCGGAACCCCTTCCGGTGACCCGATATGTACCCGGTACCCCTAGAACACTTCCGTGTCCGAATATCATCGTCCTATATATATGAATCTTTACCTCTCAACCATTTTGAGACTCCTCGTTATGTCCGTGATCTCATCCGAGACTCCGAACAACATTCGGTCACCAAATGACATAACTCATATAATACAAAATCGTCATGGAACGTTAAGTGTGCGGACCCTACAGGTTCGAGAACTATGTAGACATGACCAATACACCTCTCTGGTCAATAACCAACATCGGAACCTGGATGCTCATATTGTTTCCTACATATTCTATGAAGATCTTTATCGGTTGTACCGTAATGACAACATACGTTATTCCCTTTGTCATCGGTATGTTACTTGCCCGAGATTCGATCGTCGGTATCTTCATACCTAGTTCAATCTCGTTACCAGCAAGTCTCTTTACTCGTTCCGTAATACATCATCACGTAACTAATTTATTAGTCACATTGCTTGCAAGGCTTATCATGATGTTTATTATCGAGAGGGTCCAGAGATACCTCTTCGATACTCGGAGTGACAAATCCTAATCTCGATCTATGCCAACCCAACAAACACCTTCGGAGATACCTGTAGAGCATCTTTATAATCACCCAGTTACGTTGTGACGTTTGATAGAACACAAGGTATTCCTCTGGTATCCGGGAGTTGCATAATCTCATAGTCGAAGGAATATGTATTTGACATGAAGAAAGCTAGCAATAAAAATGAACGATCAATACGCTAAGCTAAAGGATGGGTCTTGTCCATCACATCATTCTCCTAATGATGTGATCCCGTTCATCAAATGACAACACATGTCTATGGTTAGGAAACTTAACCATCTTTGATTAACAAGCTAGTCTAGTAGAGGCTTACTAGGGACACGGTGTTTTGTCTATGTACACACATGTATAAAGTTTTCGGTTAATACAATTATAGCATGAATAATAAGAATTTATCATGATATAAGGAAATATAACATAACAACTTTATTATTGCCTCTATGGCATATTTCCTTCAGTCTCCAACTTGCACTAGAGTCAATAATCTAGTTCACATCACCATGTGATTTAACACCAATAGTTCACATCTTTATGTGATTAACACCCATAGTTCACATCGCCATGTGACCAACTCCCAAAGGGTTTACTAGAGTCAATAATCTAGTTCACATCGCTATGTGATTAACACCCAAAGAGTACTAAGGTGTGATCATGCTTTGCTTGTGAGAGAAGTTTAGTCAACAGGTCTGTCACATTCAGATCTGTATGTATTTCGCATATTTCTATCTCTACAATGCTCTATATTGAGCTACTCTAGCTAATTGCTCCCACTTTCAATAGGTATCCAGATTGAGAGTCAGAGTCATCTGGATCGGTGTAAAAGCTTGCATCGATGTAACTCTTTACGACGAACTCTTTATCAACTCCATAACCGAGAAATATTCTCTTAGTCCTCTTAGGTAACTAAGGATAACTTTGACTGATGTCTATTGATCCACTCCTAGATCACTATCGTACCCCCTTGCCAAACTCATGGCAAGGTACACAATAGGTCTAGTACACAGCATAGCATACTTTATAGAACCTATGGCTGAGGCATAGGAAATGACTTTCATTCTCTTTCTATTTTCCGCTGTGGTCGGGTTTTGTGTCTTACTCAACTTCACACCTCGCAACACAGGGAAGAACTACTTCTTTGACTGTTCCATTTTGAACTACTTCGAAATCTTGTCAAGGTATGTACTCATTGAAAAATCTTATCAAGCGTCTTGATCTATC
This sequence comes from Triticum aestivum, assembly GCF_018294505.1. Lineage (NCBI taxonomy): Eukaryota > Viridiplantae > Streptophyta > Magnoliopsida > Poales > Poaceae > Triticum > Triticum aestivum. Next base: position 17,060,648 of record NC_057808.1, on the reverse strand, counting down.
TCTATAGATCTTGATGCCCAATATATAAGAAGCTTCACCGAGGTCTTTCATTGAAAAACTCATATTCAAGTATCCTTTTATGCTGTCTAGAAATTCTATATCATTTCCAATCAACAATATGTCATCCACATACAATATTAGAAATGCTACAGAGCTCCCATTCACTTTCTTGTAAATACAGGCTTCTCCCAAAAGTCTGTATAAAACCATATGCTTTTGCTCACCTCATCAAAGCATATATTCCAACTCCGAGATGGTTGCACCAGTCCATAAATGGATCCCTGGAGCTTGCACACTTTGTTAGCACCTTTAGGATCAACAAAACCTTGTGGTTGCATCATATACAACTCTTCTTTAAGAAATCCATTAAGCAATGCAGTTTTGACGTCCAATTGCCAGATTTCATAATCATAAAATGCGGCAATTGCTAACATGATTCGGACATACTTAAGTATCACTACGGGTGAGAAAGTCTCATCATAGTCAACTCCTTGAACTTGTCGAAAACCTTTCGCGGCAAGTCGAGCTTTATAGATAGTAACATTACCATCAGCGTTGGTCTTCTTCTTGAAGATCATCGGGCAAGTCAACCAAAGTCCACACTTTGTTTTCATACATGGATCCTATCTCAGATTTCATGGGCTCAAGCGATTTATCAGAATCGAGACTCATCATCGCTTCTTCATAGTTCGTAGGTTCTTCATGGTCTAGTAACATGTCCTCCAGAACAGGATTACTGTACCACTCTGGTGCGGAACATGCTCTGATTGGCCTACGAGGTTCGGTAGTAACTTGGTCTGAAGTTTCATGATCATTATCATTAGCTTCCTCTCTAGTTGGTGTAGGCATCAAGGGAACGGTTTTCTGTAATGAGCTACTTTCCAATTCGAGAGAAGGTATAATTACCTCATCAAGTTCTACTTCTTTCGAGAGAAACTCCTTCTCTAGAAAGGATCCATTCGGATCTGTGATAGAAGGTGTACCCTACAGTTTCTTTTGGGTATCCTATGAAGACGCACTTCTCCGATTTGGGTTCGAGCTTACCAGGCTGAAGCTTTTTCACATAAGCATCACAACCCCAAACTTTAAGAAACGACAGGTAGTGGTAAATCGGTAAGAGACGTCATAGATCGCACCATATCTAATGAAGTACGGTTACGACATTCGGACACACCATTACGCTGTGGTGTTCCAGGTGGCGTGAGTTGTGAAACTATTCCACATTGTTTTAAATGAAGGCCAAACTCGTAACTCAATTATTCGCCTCTGCGATCAGATCGTAGAAACTTTATTTTCTTATTATGATGATTCTCCACTTCTCTCTGAAATTCTTTGAACATTTCAAATGTTTCAGACTTGTGTTTCATTAAGTAAAAATACGCATATGTGCTCTCATCATCTTTGAAGGTCAGAAAGTAACGATACCCGCCGCAAGCTTCAACACTCACTTGACCGCATACATCGGTATCTATTATTTTTAATAAGTCATTAGCACGCTTCATTGTTCCGGAGAACGGAGTTTTAGTCATCTTGCCCATGAGGCATGGTTCGCAACTATCAAATCATTCATAATGAAGTGATTCCAAAAACCCATCTGCATGGAGTTTTTTCATATGCTTTACACCAATCTGACCTAAACGGCAGTGCCACAAATATGTTGCACTATCATTATGAGCTTTGCATCTTTTGGCATCTATATTATAAATATGTGTATCACTACGATCGAGATTCAATAAACCATTTACATTGGGTGTATGACCATAGAAGGTTTTATTCATGTAAACAGAACAACAATTATTGTCGGACTTAAATGAATAACCGTATCACAATAAGAATGATCCAATCATATTCATGCTCAACGCAAACACCAAATAACATTTATTTAGGTTCAACACTAATCCCGAAGGTAGAGAGATTGTGCGATGGTTATCTTTTAAACCTTGGAATCACTTCCAACACACATCGTCACCTCGCCCTTAACTAGTCTCTGTTCATTTTGCAACTCCTATTTTGAGTTACTAATCTTAGCAACTGAACCGGTATCAAATACCCTGGGGTTAGTATGAACACTAGTAAAGTACACATCAATAACATGTATATCAAATATACCTTTGTTCACTTTGCCATCCTTCTTATCCACCGATTTTTGGGGCAGTTCTGCTTCCAGTGACCATTTCCTTTGCTGTAGAAGCACTTAGTTTCAAGCTTAGGTCTTGCTTTGGGCTTCTTCACAGGAGTGGCAACTTGCTTGCCATTCTTCTTGAAGTTCCCTTTCTTTCCCTTGCCCTTTTTCTTGAAACTAGTGATCTTGTTAACCATCAACACTTGATGCTATTTCTTGATTTCTACCTTCGCCGATTTCAGCATCGCGAAGAGTTTGGGAATCGTTTTCGTTATTCCTTGCATATTATAGTTCATCACGAAGTTCTAGTAGCTTGGTGATAGTGACTAGAGAACTCTGCCAATCACTATCTTATCTGGAAGATTAACTCCCACTTGATTCAAGAAATTCTAGTAACCAGACATTTTGCGCACATGCTCACTAGCTGAGCTATTCTCCTCCATTTTGTAGGCAAAGTATTTGTCAAAGGTCTCATTCGTCTCGACATGGGCCATCTCTTGGAACATCTCATATGCTCCGTGACGTTCAAAACATTTTTGAAGTCCCGGTTCTAAGCCGTAAATCATGGTGCACTAAACTATTATGTAGTCATCATATCGAGCTTGCTAAATGTTCATAACGGCTGCATCTGCTCCTGCAATAGGTCTGTCACCTAGAGGTGCATCAAGGACATAATTCTTCTGTTCAGCAATGAGGATAATCCTCAAATCATGGACCCAGTCCGCATTATTGCTACTATCATCTTTCAACTTAGCTTTCTCTTGGAACATATCAAAAACAAAATAGGGGAGCTATAGTTGAGCTATTGATCTACAACATAATTTGCAAATACTATCAGGACTAAGTTCATGATATATTAAGTTCAATTAATGATAATACATAAGAAGTCCCACTTTGATAGACATCCCTCGAGTCATCTAAATGATCACGTGATCCATATCAACTAAACCATGTCCGATCATCACGTGAGATGGAGTAGTTTTCAATGGTGAACATCTCTATGTTGATCATATCTACTATGTGATTCACTTTCGACTTTTCGGTCTCTAGTGTTCCGATGCCATGTTTGTACATGCTAGGCTCATCAAGTTTAACCCGAATATTTCGCATGTGAAAAACTGTCTTGCACTCGTTGTATGTGAACGTAGAGCTTTTCACACCCGATCATCACGTGGTGTCTCAGCACGATGAACATTCGCAACGGTGTGATACGTCTCCAACATATCTATAATTTTTGATTGTTCCATGCTATTATATTATCCATCTAGGATGTTTTATATGCATTTATATGCTATTTTATATGCTATTTTATATGATTTTTGTGACTAACCTATTAACCTAGAGCCTAGTGCCAGTTTCTGTTTTTTCCTTGTTATTGAGTTTTACAGAAAAGGAATACCAAACGGAGTCCAATTGACGTGCCAATTTTGACGATTTTTTATGGACCAAAAGAAGCCCCCGGAGTAAAAGAGTTGGGCCAGAAGAGTCCCGGCCGTCCACGAGGGTGGGGGCGCCCTACCCCCCTGGGCGCGCCCTCCTATCTCATGGACGACTCTGAGATCCCCTTGACGTGAGACCTACGCCAAAAATTCCTATAAGTACAGAAACCTCCAGAAAATAACCTAGACCGGGAGTTTCGCTGCCACAAGCCTCTGTAGCCACCAAAAACCAATCGGGACACTCTTCTGGCACCCTGCCGGAGGGGGGATCCATCACCGGTGGCCATCTTCATCATCTCGGCGCTCTCCATGACGAGCAGGGAGTAGTTCACCCTCGGGGCTGAGGGTGTGTACCAGTATCTATGTGTTTGATCTCTCTCTCTCTCTCTCTCTCTCTCGTGTTCTTGATTTGGCACGATCTTGATGTATCGTGAGCTTTGCTATTATAGTTGGATCTTATGATGTTTGTCCCCCTCTTACTCTCTTGTAATGGATTGAGTTTTCCCTTCGAAGTTATCTTATTGGATTGAGTCTTTAAGGATTTGAGAACACTTGATGTATGTCTTGCGTGGGATACCCGTGGTGACAATGGGGTATTCTATTGATTCAGTTGATGGATGTTTTGGTGATCAACTTGCGGGTTCCTTGACCTTGGGAATCTATGCATAGGGGTTGGCACACGTTTTCGTCTTGACTCTCCGTAGAAACTTTGGGGCACACTTTGAAGTTCTTTGTGTTGGTTGAATAGATGAATCTTAGATTGTGTGATGCTTATCGTATAATCATACCCACGGATACGTGAGGTGACACTGGAGTATCTAGGTGACATTAGGGTTTTGGTTGATATGTGTCTTAAGGTGTTATTCTAGTATGAACTCTAGGATAGATCGAACGGAAAGAATAGCTTCGTGTTATTTTACTACGGACTCTTGAATAGATCGATTAGAAAGGATAACTTTGAGGTGGTTTCGTACCCTACCATAATCTCTTCGTTTGTTCTCTGCTATTAGTGACTTTGGAGTGACTCTTTGTTGCATGTTGAGGGATAGTTATATGATCCAACTATGTTATTATTGTTGAGAGAACTTGCACTAGTGAAAGTATGAACCCTAGGCATTGTTTCGAAGCATTGCAATACCGTTTTCTCTCACTTTTATTACTAGTTACCTTGTTGTTTTTATATTTTCAGATTACAAAATCCTATATCTACCATCCATATTGCACTTGTATCACCATCTCTTCGCCGAACTAGTTCTCCTATACAATTTACCATTGTATTGGGTGTGTTGGGGACACAAGAGACTCTTTGTTATTTGGTTGCAGGGTTGTTTGAGAGAGACCATCTTCATCCTATGCCTCCCACGAATTGATAAACCTTAGGTCATCCACCTGAGGGAAATTTGCTACTGTCCTACAAATCTCTGCACTTGGAGGCCCAACAACGTCTACAAGAAGAAGGTTGCATAGTAGACATCACGGTGCATACTCAGGGAGAACACTTATACCTTGAAATTTTAGTAAGGGATCAATATATAATGCTACCACCGTACTAAGCAACATAAGATGCATAAAAGATAAACATCACATGCAATCAAAATATGTGACATGATATGGCCATCATCATCATCTTGTGCCTTTGATCTCCATCTCCAAAGCACCGTCATGATCTCCATCGTCACCGGCTTGACACCTTGATCTCCATCGTAGCTTCGTGGTCGTCTCGCCAACTAGCTTCTACAACTATTGCTAACGCATAGTGATAAAGTAAAGCAATTACATGGCGTTTGCATTTCATACAATAAAGCGACAACCATAAGGCACCTGCCAGTTGCCGATAACTTTTGCAAAACATGATCATCTCATACAATAACGTATATCACATCATGTCTTGACCATATCACATCATAACATGCCCTGCAAAAACAAGTTAGACATCCTCTACTTTGTGGTTGCAAGTTTTACGTGGCTGCTACGAGCTTCTAGCAAGAACCATTCTTACCTACGCATCAAAACCACAACGGTGATTTATCAAGTTTGTTGTTCTTACCTTCAACAAGGATAGACCGCAGTCAAATTTGATTAAACTAAAGTTGGAGAAACAGACACCCGCCAGCCACCTTTATGCAAAACTAGTTGCATGTCTGCCGGTGGAACCGGTCTCATGAATGTGGTCATGTAAGGTTGGTCCGGGCCGCTTCATCCAACAATAACACCGAATCAAAATAAGACATTGGTGGTAAGTAGTATGACGATCACCGCCCGCAACTCTTTGTGTTCTACTCGTGCATATCATCTACGCATAGACCTGGCTCGGATGCCATTGTTGGGAACATAGCATGCAATTTAAAAAAAATTCCTACGCTCCTGCAAGATCTATCAAGGAGATGCATAGCAACGGGAGGGGGAGAGTGTGTCCACGTACCCTCATAGATCGAAAGCGGAAGCATTTGACAATGTGGTTGATGTAGTCGAACTTCTTCTCGTTCCGACCGATCAAGCACTGAACATACGACACCTCCGAGTTCTGCACACGTTCACCTCGATGACGTTCCTCGAACTCTTGATCCAGCAAAGTGTCGAGGGAGAGTTCTGTCAGCACGACGGCGTGGTGATGGTGATGGTGAAGTGATCCGCGCATGGCTTAGCTAACCATTACGTGAATATGACCGGAGGCGTAAACTGTGGAGGGGGCGCCGCACACGGGTAGGAATCAATGTTCTGTGTTCTAGCGGTTCTCTCCCACATATATATAGGTTGGAGGGGAGGGGAGGCAGCCAAGGGGGACTCCCCAAGTAGGAGGAGTCGTACTTGGGGGCCTCTCAGTTCGGCCTCCCCCATTACCATTTCTTCCGGAGGGGGAAGGAAGGAGGAGGGAGGAGGGAAGGAAGCGGGAGGCCGAATCCCTCCCCTTCCTTTCCCTCTTCTCCTCTTTCATTCCCCTCCTATTTCAGCCTAAATGGGGCGCACCAGCCCCTTAGGGGCTGGTGTGTCCCCTTCTTGGCCCATTAGGCCCATGTAGTTGCCGGGGGGATGCCCGGAACCCCTTTCGGTAACCTGATATGTACCCGGTACCCCCAGAACACTTCCAGTGTCCGAATATCATTATCCTATATATGAATCTTTACCTCTCGACCATTTTGAGACTCCTCTTCATGTCAGTGATCTCATCCGGGACTCCGAACAACATTCGGTCAACAAATCACATAACTCATATAATACAAAATCGTCATCGAATGCTAAGCGTGCGGACCCTAGGGGTTCGAGAACTATGTAGACATGACCGACACACCTCTCTAGTCAAGAACCAATAGTGGAACCTGGATGGTCATATTGATTCCTACATATTCTATGAAGATCTTTATCGGTCGTACCGTAATGACAACATACACCCTTTGTCATCGGTATGTTACTTGCCCGAGATTCGATCGTCGGTATCTTCATACCTAGTTCAATATCGTTACCGGCAAGTCTCTTTACTCGTTCCGTAATACATCATCCCGTAACTAACTTATGAGTCACATTGCTTGCAAGGCTTATCATGATGTGTATTACCGAGGGCCCAGAGATACCTCTCTGGTACTCGGAGTGACAAATCCTAATCTCGATCTATGCCAACCCAACAAACACCTTCAAAGATACCTGTAGAGCATCTTTATAATCACCCAGTTACGTTATAACATTCGATAGCACACAAGGTATTCCTCCGATTTCCGGGAGTTGCATAATCTCATAGTCGAAGGAATATGTATTTGACATGAAGAAAACAATAGCAATAAAACTGAACGATCAATATGCTAAGCTAACGGATGGGTCTTGTCCATCACATCATTATCCTAATGATGTGATCCTGTTCATCAAATGACAACACATGTCTATGGTTAGGAAACTTAACCATCCTTGATTAACGAGCTAGCCTAGTAGAGGCTTACTAGGGACACGGTGTTTTGTCTATGTATCCACACATGTATCAAGTTTCCGGTTAATAAAATTCTAGCATGAACAATAAACCTTTATCATGATATAAGGAAATTTAAAATCACAACTTTATTAGTGCCTCTAGGGCATATTTCCTTCAGTCTCCCACCTGCACTAGAGTCAATAATCTAGTTCACATCGCAATACTGTCATGTGACTCTGGACATCTGCAACTGGACATCTGCAACTTCATGTGACTCTGTATTGGCACAACCAGTACATGGACACAGGATGTAATCCGCATCACCAATTCTCCTCTTTGTACTTTCAGCCAAATTCATGAACTCTGTCACGCCACTAATAAAATCTGCGGTTTTCCGATTCTTCATCGATCGAGATCGTTCCATCTATAGCAGATGAATGGTAACTAAAAACAAAACAACAACATTAATACACAGATTAACTGCTGCCCAAAGATGTGTGCATAAATCACAAGGTTTTATTTTAATAATTACTGAGGGCGCTCCATGTTGTTATCCAGATGTGCAATGAAAAAAATTAATGGCCAGTCAATTTACACGCAGAGTACTAGTACAACACTACACTTAGGAATTGAATACCTTAATTAAGCCACTCACGAAAATAATACCTTAATTAATTAGCCGTGCGGCGATCTCCACCCAGCAGACAGACAAGCGCGATGCGGCGCCACGCCAAGGCAGCAGGGTCAAGGAGCAACGCTTAGCGCGACTGCCGCCTGAAGTTCGACCTCCACTATCCTGCCATCGACTGCGATGGATGTGCTCGAATCACGCCACTGCCGACCTCGATGGTTGAGCTCCTCCTATCTCCCTCCGCAGACCGAGGATCGCCTCCTATGACTCCGTCACCGCCCACCGACCGAGGATTGACCTCTTCTCCGGTAGTCGCTGCCTAGGCCTCCGCCGCCATCTCTATATGCAGAGCGGCTGTTTTTTTACAGATATCCGTGCAGCGGCTGTTTACATGGTATCTCACCGTAACTCAATTATATGGACAGGGTAGTACATCACATACGGTTATGTAACGGCAACCATGTCTAACCTACGTTGTCTTCTCACACGGTGTGGTGCGGAAATCGTGTGTGACGTTGTAATACCTAACACAAACGACATGTACAAACAGTGTGCCGTCTACAACATATATATAGTGCCATTAGTAGTTCCCAACCGTTAGCTTATCTCCATAGTTTCCCCATTTCCCCCAAATCCCTACATAGCCTCCAAATTCCCTCGCGTGGCGTTGACATTGGGGGAATGCGGACAAGTGGTGCTGATGGTTTCGGTGCAGTTGCTCCTGCTCGTATCGCCGCCACGACGGCGGTCGCCGCCGAGCACTTGCCTAAGGTCATCAGAAGGCAGGTGTACTACGGATCCAAATCGTCATGTCAGGTTCCAATCTATCCCGATCTTTTTTAGCATGTCTAAAGTATAGATCCTTGCTGAATCCGTCCTGAATGACCCCCCACCCCCCCAGGAAAGCGATCTGCCGCCGGATCCGGAGCTTGACTCCAGACTCCCGCAACACGAGTTCGACTCCGAGTTTTGCGCCATCGAGAAGTGCCAAAAGCTGAGTTGTGTGCACGGGCACACTCCTGCTCGACGTGTATGCACAGAGGGATTCGACATTGGCAGGCGGTTTCTCAGTTGCCCCTTAGAGGTTTGTGCTAATTAAGTTCATCATTTTACTTCAGTTAATGCCACCGCTCATCCAGAATACTATTTAACATTGGCAGGGATATGAGGCTTGTGCCTTTGTTAACTAGCTGGATGAAGAATGGCATGGCAGGGCTCGGAGTGTTATCACCAAGCTCGCAGAAGATAACGTAAAGCTGAAGAAGAAACTGGCTGATCTGGAATGTACAATCAGTACGATGAAGCAAGAAAGAATCAATCACAGGCAATAGATGAAAGCAAGAGACAAGAAGGAACTAGCATGTGTAGTTGTGGTTGTCGCATTAGCCATGTTCTATGCGCTGTTTGCAATGATGATTAGGGGTTTTGTTTGACAGTATTGCTAAAGCACATCTAGATGTGCTCTAAGTAATGCACATCTAGGTCCTATGCCATTGATGCTACGCGAAGATTCGTGCAGATATTGTTCTTTGTCTTTTTTCTTTTCCTTTCTAGTTTTATTATTACTTGCTTTATCAATAAGAAGAGCTCAATGTATTGCTTGCCAACTGCCCTACTTTGTTCGTACCGGTACCGGTGCATAATCCCAAAACTCGTTCCTTGTTTTTGTCCTGAAAAGGGAAACACTACAAAAAAAGACACATCAGTGACATTTTGGGCCGAACGAATTTTTCTCTCTCATACTTATGACACTTCTATGACGATAATTGTGACAAAACCCGATATCATCATAAATGTGGTGGGGTCCTACTTCTATAACAAAAAATCATGACAAAAAATGGGTCTTTCGTCCTGGGCGGGTCGGAGACGCAGATGCATGACATTCTTTAGGCCGTCCATGACGGAAAAAACCGTAGTAGAAGCGAGGGCGAGGAAAATATCGGGGAGTTCCCGGTTACGATGAGTGGTCGGGGGACGAGCGATGCACATTTCTCTCGTACGTACGCGCGTGTGTGCGAGGCGTTGGGCTCTAACTGAACCCGAGCGATTGCACTGCAGGCTACGCGTTATTGAACCTGAGCGATCGATCGATCCCTTGCTATTAACTGAACCCGATCGAGCGATTCCTTCGCTACTGCTGCTAACTGAAGCCGATCGGTGCTGCCTCTGGATGGACAGTGAGCGTTGTTGGGGGGTTTGGATGAACAGTTCCCGGTGGTGGATGGATGAACAAGAACCCGTGGTAGTAGAGGCCGTTGCCGCTGGATGAACAGTACCCCTATCGATCGAGCCGGTGGATGAACATGACCCCGTGGAGGGCTGGATGAACAGGACCCCGTGGAGGGCTGGTTGAACAGTAGCCAGTGGAGGGCTGGTTGAACAGTAGCCCGTGGAGGGGTGGTTGAACAGGACCCTCGTGGAGAGGGCTGGTTGAACAGTAGCCGGTGGAGGAGCGCGTGGTGGAGGCTGGATGAACAAGAGCCCGTGGATGAACAGTCGCAGGTGGAGGCTGGAGGAGGTCGATGGTGGATGAACAGTAGCCCGTGGAGGCTGGAGGAGGTCAACGATGGAGATTAACAGTATCCCGTGGAGTCCCGTTTTGCGGTACGCCACACCCCTCCCGATGAACAGGACACCCGTTTCGACCGTAGCGCTCCAACACAAGTTCGTTTCCTCTGTGTTGCGGTACGCCACACCCCTCCCAATCAACAGGACCCCGTTTCGACCGTAGGAGGTCCGTTTACTCCATTTTGCGGTACACCAGACCCCTCCCGATGAACAGGATCCCGTTTCGATCGTGGCCAGTCAAACACAAGGCCGTTTCCTCCGTTCTGCGGTATGCCAGGCCTTGTTTCCATCGGTTGTTCCATCCAAGCCGGTTGGCTCCCGATGAACAACACGCATTCCATTGCTTCCCGATGAACATGATGCATTCAGTTGCCTCCCCATGAACACAACGACGACACAGTTTCTCCATTCTGACCCAGCTCTGGCTGTACGTATGCGCGAGTAGGCGCGAGTAGGCGTTCGATACCCCACCCGTATATACGTAGGTGGCCATATTTTCTTTCTTGCACCATGGCCGCTGTACGTACGTGTACATGCTATGTGCGCGCCTCTACTACGACACGTGTGCGCCTCTACTACAAAAGGTGCCCTTCCTTACACGGCCATGGTTCATCGCTGCAGCCTGTAGGCAGACCGATCGACCAGTATGTACGTACACGTTCGCGACCAGAATGACAACGCTACGTACGCTTCGACCGGGTGGGTCCCGACTGTCCGGCACTTCCTTGTGTGCGAAGATGTAGCTGGTGGGTCCCAGCAGTTAGGGGGGCGAATCATTTTTTCCCCGTAATATGGATGCACTTCCTTGCGTGAGAAGATCTAGCTGGTGGGTCCTAGCAGTCAGGGGGAGAAAACATTAGTTTTTAGGGTAAAAAGGATGCAGTTGCATGCATGCGTCCATGGGCGTGGTGCGTCCCCACTGTCAGCCTCTCTCGGTTGTTGACCACGTTGACCACGTTGACCACACCGTGCCGAGCACACCAAGGCCGGTGGACGACGGCGAGGCCCAAGACTGGAACGACCCGGAGATGGATAAGACGCGGCAGTGGAGTTGCAGATGGAGAGGAGTGGGAAACTTGACTGGTTCGGGTGCGTGGCAGCACTGCCGCCCACGGGAGACAGTAGCAAGAACAGAGGTTGAAGAAGGAGCACGACTGTTGGATTAACATCCAACAGTCCAGCTGCTAGAATCATTTGTTGATTAAGTTGACAAAGCCCTGCGTACACGTCTGCTGAGTAGGCCCACAAGTCAGCCACCAAATCTGCCAGGTCCCAGCTGTCATCGGGAGGAATAGTTTTTTTCGCATAACAAGGAGGCACTTCCTTCCGTGCGAAGATACAGCCGGTGGGTCCAAGCTGTCAGGGGGAGGAAATAGCTTAATAAGCAGGAACTTTCCTTGCGTGCGACCATGGACCTCATGGGTCCCAGCCGTCAGGCTCTCCACGTACAGTCCTCTTCTAATGACTCTTGTATTTTGACGACGCCACGCCAAGCGCACCAATGCGGTGGACGACGGCGAGGCCCCCAGACTGGAACGACCCAGAGATGGGGAAGACGCGGCAGTGGAGTCACAGACGGAGAGGAGTGGGAAACTTGACTGGTTCGGGTGCGGGGTGGGCCAATACTCGGCAGAGAATAACAGGAGGTGCGGAGTGGAGGGATGGCCTAGTCGTCGGTGGGGTAGGGTTTTGCTGAGGCACGCAAAACAACGCCGCTAGACGCCGGAGGCTGTAGCAGGCGGTCATGGCAGCGCTGGGGAAAAAGACGAGAGATTGAAGAAGAATGCCAGCCGTTGGATGTAAATCCAACGCCTTCTTAGGCTTCGACCTACTGGCCCACATGTCAGCCAGTCCATTTGTTTTTAGTCCATTTGCTGGGCTGGGTGAAACAATGATGTAGCATCTGTGCAGCCCGTTTATATATATGGTAGAATTTAAAGCCCATTTGCATTTTTCTCAAAATCCGTGGACTTGCTGGGCTGGGTGAAAATATCACGTTGGGCTAGACAGAGAAATGTTATAAAAACATAAACACATTATTGCACGTCTATTACTGCATTGGTCAGTAAAATCTTTGAAACCTTATGTATGCAATCACTAGGAGTTAACTTGCCAAGTTATATATAAACAATTATTATTATTATTTTTTAAGAACTTTCAACTTATGAAATAAAATATCATTTTAATTTGATGAGTTAATAGTACGTGGGGTATTATTATTTTTTAGGCTAGACGTGGGACAGTTGAGTTGGTTCTAGGGAAATGTACTGAGAGAAAACTCAGTACATGTCGAAAAAGAAAGTGGGAGAAAATTCAGATATAAGTTTAATGAAAACAAAAAATAAAGGAAGTGGGATGGTCTATAAAATGGTTGGACGAACGACATTTTTAACAGAACCTTATGTTGTTTCTATTACATATATATATGTAATAAAATAAGATATAAATATAGGTTCAGTTTTGCATTCTTATAGAAAATATTGGTTCAGTTTTGCATTCTTATAGAAGAATAGAACTGAGCTATGCGTCGTCTTGAAAAAACAAACATAACTTGGGCTGCTGATGTTATAGACAAGCTAGGTTGAGAGGCCCAGAGGCCGCTTGATACCTGATGGATCCAGAAAATGTTGAAACATGTCGTGGGCTACCCATGTTAAACAACAAAACCTAGGCCATGGACCTGGTGGGCCCGGGACTGTCAACCTCTCGATGAACAGTTGTCTCCCGATTCCTCTTGTTTTGCTGACCATGTTGGGAACGACAGACGGCGGTGCCGCGGCGAGAGCACCAAGGCGAAGAACGACGTCGAGACCTCGGACCGTACGAACCGGAGCGGGGGAAGACACAGGCGGAGGGGACTATGAGGGTTGACTTGTTCGGGTGCAGGGTTGGCCGGTGGAGCTGCCGCCGCCGGACAATGTGTGGTAGTAGAGGGATGGCCTGGCCAACGCCATAGGCTATGATGGCTAGCCGCTGTATAGGAAGAGGACGAAAGATTGAACAAAATAAAGAAATACAAATGGATAGGTGGTTGGTCCCATATGTTTGTGTACGAGACCTGCTGGGTCCACCGAAGAAGGGGAATATGTTGGGAGGAAGGAGATTCAAAGCACGGCAGCCGAGTGAACTAGTTTTTTTTAACGGACAAGTGAACTAGTTACATACATAAGCAAATAGCCACTAAAAAAGCAAACATGTTAATGGGTTCTTAAAAGAAATATTTCGGACAAAACAGATAATTACGACACATAGGCTAATTAATGCATAAAACACTCAGATGATAAAGGTGCTTATAAATAGATAAAGTACAACATCTAGACCTTCCTGGCACGCTTGATCATGACGGTACGGCTGTCCGTGTACTCATCGGTTATGGGAAGCAGACACACCCTCATGTCCAAGATCCGCATGTACATGTCGTAGCATGCGTATGCGTCCTTGGCCGCGTAGGTTATGTAGGCTAGATTCAGAGGTACCTCCCACGTGTTCAGGTCCTTGCTATCATTGTCTTGTTTCATGTTGGCATATCAGGGGTCGATGATGGTCTTGGCGAGGTCAACCACGGAGTCCTTCTCCTGCCCGTTGCCGATGATCTTGTATTGCTTCTGGATGTCCACAAGCTTGTTGCACCAGATGGCCAAATCGTCGCGTTCTTCCTTCTCTCCACCGTAGGGAAGGTGCAGTCGGCGCTGCTGATGAAACGGGCGGATGCTCCAGAACCTCTGATGGCCCTACACCAGTGGTAGATGAGAACCTCGTCCCACACACATACCTGGGTGACGGCGATCCGCTGGTCCCTGTCAGGAGACGAATGGATGGGCACAAGGTCTAGTCCTGCGACCTTGTGCTTTCTCGTCCTGTAGGTACTGCTTGAACTCGGCGAGGCAGAGCTTCACCGAGTCCAGATCGTTGGTGTACATCACATTCAACTTGGTGCAGCCATAGGACTGAACGGCGAACTCAAAGGGGAACTCCTTGCTGGCTCACCCCTCGGGTCGCCCCTCGGGTCACCATTGGAGTCTCTTCAAGTGAACGAGTGGGTAGGCGGCGGCAGTACTTTGTTTTTCAGCTCTTGGGGAACTGCATTCAAGAGTAAACTGAGTGTGTACAGGCGACAATAGTTACTACCCCTCCCTCGACCGCTGCACGCCCGGTAGAAGATGCACCCTCGGCGCATTCAAATGCCTCCATTAAGAAACCTAGTCCGGCCACACGTCGGTTCACGAGCGGGTCTGTATTGCTACTGTAATAACAAGAGTTAGTGGTCACTTTACTTAAATTTAATTAGCTTTAATATAAATTTATACTTAAAACAAGCAATGCATTGGCTCGTTCTATCAGTGCCACAGGATCAACATGCACAACAATTAGAATTATTATTCTTAGGACGCACACGATCAGCACATTTTTCGCACTTTCACACAGATAATACTACCAAGTTTGAACTGTTTGTTATGGTTGTTTCCCTCTACATCATCATGCCGTGTTTCCCAGCTTGCCAGATTCAGAACCAGCAAATAAGATCCCAATAATAAGTACAACAAAGATGCCTACACATCTCCTTGATTCCCAGCTTGCAAGATTCATAACCAACAAATAAGATTCAAATAATAAGTACAACAAATATGCCTACACATCTCATTGATTCCCAGCTTGCAAGATTCAGAACCAACCCATTAGAGCCTTTTGATAAAGTGACTATCGGAATTAAATCCATCTTGGCTAGCCGTGTCATACAAGCGAAGAACTTGGCGAATGCTCTTGACCGTCACAACATCTGTAGTTGAGTATTCCTATTTGTAGAGCACAAACAAGAAGAGCATGATTACTATAATAGTGGCACTCCTTGAACTCAACCTGCAGCTCCACTCGGATGAGGCCTGCTTGGAGTTCCATGATTCAATTCATGCGCCTTTTTCTGTAGTTCACCTGAAATGAAGCAAAGATTGCATCATTCAGCTAGCAAGAAGTACTTGCTCTCGTGAGCTGGCAGGTTCTTCTTTAGTAGTTGCACTAAAATTGAGGAACATTAAGGTTGGCTGTCCGGCTCATGTAAGGTGCAACTATAATTTGCTTATCCTTTTGTGCAGTTCCACTAAAAAAAGTGCCATTGTGGTGACAGTGACGGCTCATCTTGCAAAGGCTAATAAAATGTTGCACAATATTACCAACAGAACTTGATGGAGGTTTTGGATACTCCAATCACCATTTTGTGCAGTTCCACCAAAATTGAGAGATGTTGCCCACGTGACATTTTAGTTGAACTGCACAAGACACTCATTCCAAAAAAAGTGTTTTGTGCAGTTCACCAAAAGGTCACAATAGCAACAAGGTGAAATGGATATCCCTATCTGCACAAAAAGATAGAAAGTAAACATTTGCTGGTCAATAAGAATATACGAAACATACACAAAATCAAAAGAAGCATCCTAATTATGTTCATGGCAAATCCCACAAGGACAGTAGAAATTTTAAAATGTCAGCAATGCTTCATGTTACCGGAAGCATTACGATCAACAATGACATACGTCAAATATGGGATTACTTTAATGGTGGCATTGCTTGTTTACCAGATACAGTAAATCAACAGTAGCTAAAGAGTTGGTTTAAGGGCCTGGGACCATGGGGACACCAGGGCACTCAGCAGCGTAAAGGAGTAACTTACTTATCATACTAGGGAAAACAGCAGGAGTACCATTTGTAACACAGTTTAATTGCATATTATCACTGGAGGCATTGGATTAACAATAAGACTGGTTAGACATGTCCCTAAGGTAATAGTGTGATCGCTTCATTTTACATGTGCCCTTACATTAACAACAGCAAAAGGTTGGTATAAGGACATGCGATAGTGGACGCATCAGCCCAATGTACCTACAAGGAGGCATAAAGTGGTGATGCCGAGTTTGTTCATGCTATGTGAGGGCAGCAAATCTAATCCATGAGACCTTTTACTATGTGAGGGCAGCAAATCTAATCCTGGAAACCTTTTACTATGTGAGGGCAGAAAATCTAATCCTGGAGACCTTTTACAATGTGAGGGCAGCAAATCTAATCCTGAGACCTTTTACTATGTGAGGGCAGCAATTCTAATCCTGGAGACCTTTTACTATGTGAGGGCAACAAGTCTAATCCTGGACATACTCTGTTGACTTGTCCACCAGCCGCCACTTTCTATCCTTTTTTCAACCAATAATAGATCTGTTCCTTATCCAGTTTGTACTGCGTTTTCCCATTATTTCCCTTTTCAACCAAGAGACCAGTTGGGTATCCGGTCTCTACTACTTTCACCATATTATTTCCTGTTTGAATCAAGTCCTAGATTCATGCTACAACTTTCCCCCCTTTCTTTGTTGTTTGAACAAATTCCTAGATTCGTATGCATGAAGTAGCTTTACCTCTAATAATACTAAAAATGTAGGTGGCTTTGGAAGAGCTGATGGGAGTAGAAAAAGATGCACATGCAGACACGTGGGGAGCTGGTGCAGTAGAGCAAGGCCGCTTTCAAAGAACTTATACCTGAGGGTCCTCGCGATGTCGGCGGCGGCAGGTCGGATATGCGCACAATACGGCAGGGAGGAAGAAGGGTCGGAGGACCTCCCGAGTCGGCACTGTTTCGGAGAGAACGGCACAGGCAGAGGATCGGGCCCCTCCGGCAGCTGTGGGTTTCCTCCCTCGCCAGCAATGACCGCGTGAACGATGTACCTAGTCCTCTACACACACCAGCTGAAGGGATCCGGTCGGATTTGCGACCAATGGTGAGCAGAGAGAAAATGTCGCTACCGCTGTCTTGTTTATATCTGGAGAGGATGAGAGAATGAAGAGAGCAACCCTAGTAAGCAAGCGCTCAGGCCCCTACGTACATATATACTGGAGTGATTATCTTTTTCTCTCCACAACAAGCGTTTCAATTTGTGTACGTGGCACTAAAGAAAAGAAACTCTCTATTTAAGGTGACTAACTGTACGACTCCTACTTACTACTACTACTAGTAGTATCGTTCACTTGTGCTCCCTGGCCCTCCATTCATTGAACAACCCCACGGGTGAATAAACATACAGTACTAGTATTTATATAGAACGAACAAGCTCAAACTATTTTCGCGTAGTTAAAAGTTGAGGGCGGGGCTTTTCCCGGGCAGTACGCGCGACAGTTTTTGCGTAGGCGGTTTGACAGAGGGGCGAGGACGGTGAGGGAGTAGCGGATTCAATTTACTTACTGCTAGAAAGGTCGGGCTGTGCGATTTGATGGCGCGTTACTGCTGGAAAGACTTGTGATATGACTACTCACTATAGTCATGAATTACTGGCGATACGACCAGGGTGATGCCCCCCTTCTGTTCCGCACTCTAATCTGGTGCATGACACGTATTACGTCGACCCGGATGCTGCTGGCTCTACCACATGTCGGCAAAGTAGTACGTAGTAGTAAGAAGGAGCAAAGAATCATGCGGTATAAGTCTTTCTAGAGATTCCAACAAGTGACTACATACGGACCAAAATGAGTGAATCTACACTCTAAAATATATCTACATACATCTGTATGTTGTAGTCAATTTGAAATGTTTAAAAAGACTTATATTTAGGAACGGAGGGAGTAGTAGTACTACTACTCACGTCGGAGGAGTGCGAACCACGGCAGCCTAGTGAATCAGCAGTAGAAAACAATGTGCTGATATGGCCATAAAAAACAATGTGCCACGGTCCAGACTGTAGCATGTACCGTACTACTCCTCTTTGTTTGGATCCCTGAGTTAGAGCTAGTTTGGGTTGAAATAGCCTCAAATTATCCAAACAGGAGGGGTTAGTTTGAGCTAGTTTGCTCTAACCCAGCTAAAAAACTAGCCCGGTGGAGAGGTTCTAATTGGGTTAGTTCTCCTTGGGCCCACTAAAAGAGAACTAAAAAAATATCCCCTGCCCGCACCAGATCGCTCCCTCCGCCCCCCTCACGCGAGTTCTCTCTGTTCCCCATCGGGCCGCCCGCCCAAGCGCCGCTCCGCCGCTCGCCCTCTCTCTCCTTCGGTTGCCCTCTCCATGCGGCCTCCGCCGCCCTCTCCCTCCGGCCTTCGAAGCTTGCCCCGCTCCCCCTTCACCGTTCGCTTTTCTCGCTCTGTCTTGCGCGGCGGCGGCGCATCTACCAGGGAGGTCGCGAGAGGGGTGAGTTTGTTCGTTCCTTCTCTGTCTCACAGCCATATCATTGATCTTCCTCGCTCTAGCGCTAATTCTGATTTGGAAAAGTAGATCCTGATAAATTTGGTATAGATTTGTGGTGCACGCATGGAATTGTTTGATGCTGCTTGAGGAGGTAATAAATCTTTCTAGAGGCCCAAAGATTCAGTTCACCTTTCTAGGTATTTCAGTTTCAGGCTTGCATTATTTCTAGAGACCCAAAGAATCAGTTCACCTATCTAGGTATTTCAATTCCAGGCTTGCATTGTTTCTAGAGGCCCAAGGATTCAGTTCACCTTTCTAGGTATTTCAGTTTCAGGCTTGCATTATTTCTAGAGGCCCAAAGATTCAGTTCACCTTTCTAGGTATTTCACTTTGAGGCTTGCATTATTTCTAGAGGCCCAAGGATTCGGTTCGCAGTCGTCAGCAAGTGGCCCTGCTAGCCATGCTGGTGTCAACCTCAACTCGCAAGCGCCGGCGTCGGAGCGGTTCCCGGGGCTTGGGCTCTACGGAGCCTTCCTCCAAAGCGACGACGACGAGCTCCTCCCTGGGTGCGTGAGGGCCTCCGGGCTCCCTCCCTATCGTGAATGACTTCCATGATGAGTTAGCTCATGCTCTGTTTCATGGAGTGTATTTTTTTTGTGAAGCTTGATTGAGGACTTGTATGTTTAAGTGGGATATCTCAATTGTATGGAGAAAGTAAAATTTATCATGTTTTGCATGCTTCATTTGTAAAGATGTTTCGTTTATATCAATTGTGAGCGGGAGGAGGCCACACAAGAGCCGACCACACCAAATCTGGTAGGAAATAGGGTCCAAAGTAGTCAAACAATTGAGAAAGAACATTTATTATCAATCTAACCCTGCCATCCATACACCTCTTGGGTTTAGAGTTAGTTTAGGGTTACAATCTAACTCTAACCTCCAACTTAGTTAGAGTTCTCCTCGTCTCGGTTCATCTCCATCATACTTTCCCCATTTCTGTGTTTTCAGTATCCTGCGAATCAATGAGGCCCTTAGACTGGTTTAGGTCCGGTAGTTTTTTTATAAACGTGTTATGTCCAAAATTTAATGAACGTGCTCCGGTTTCTAGGAAAATAATCTGGTTTCATGTAGTAATTCATTTATTTATTTATTCTTCTGCGGGGGGTTTGCATGTAATTCGTGAGGTCTGAAATGTAAAGTACCCCGGCATATGATCCGAGTCGTGCATGCACTACGACCCAGATGCTCTATGTCCCACATGTCAGCGAAAGGGAGCATGTGGAAATAGCCTGGGAGTACATATAGGAGGATAAATGCGTGAAAAAATATGTACGGTGAAGCGTAGCTGCGGTTCGAAAAGGAGACCTAAAGTGATGACAGGTATAGGTCGCACGCACCCAACTAGTGGTAGTACTAGACATACGACTGCTTTTTCCCTAAAAAAAGAGGTGCGAGTGCTCAGTACTCCTATTCTATCAACGCGAGTCCCATCTGACAATAGCGTCTGTGCTACAGCTAGCTCTTCTCCCTCATTTCTCTCTTCTAATTCTAAAGTCAGCCAACGCCCGATGAGCGCGGTGGGGATTTGCCGATGGTCGGTTTGCTCAACTGCGGCCCCACCTCACAGTGAAAACGTTACTACTGGAATAAAAATGCCATATACTCCTATACTAATAAAACATTAAGGCCACGAGGCGATGCAGTGCTGGTTACAGGAGGCCGGAAGAAGAGATGCATCCATCGACGACGTCCACCTCCTCGACTCAGGGCGACGGCCCACCGAACGGCGGCTAAGTAGCAGCGGCTTTCGTGGCCAGGTCGATGTGCTTCTTAACAATGGCGTCCAAAGATTCCAGCCGCTGGAAGAAGGCCAACGCCTTTCTGTCCTCGCTGGCCTTGTGGTGGCCTATGTAGACGATTTCCTCATAGAAGTGGATGTGCAGGTCGATGGTTTCTTGCATGGCGAGGCGCTGCGCGACGAGCGCGGCCTCGAGGTGCACATTCTTTGTCACGAACTCAGGCACCTGCAGGGCCACCAGGGCTTGAAAGAGTTTGTCACCATGGAGGCCGATGAGGGTGGCAGGCAATGAGGAGCCTGGGCACGCGGGCTGGAGCAGTACGGCAAGGTCGTCCGCACGCTTCTTGACGGCGGTGAACTTGCGGATGGAGTTGACCATCATGTCGTCCATGCGAGAGGCGAAGCCGATGTCGGCGAGGGCTACGACACTGGCGGTCGCCAGCACCATCTGGAAATGCTGCGCGGTGCGGGGCCGCATGCCGATGCCTTGGATGATTTGGTACAGCCGACTGCCGCTCGTGTCCATCGCCTCAATAAGTGCTTCTGGCTTCTGGTCACTTGGTCTTGGATTGGAGTGAGCAGTGTTGCGCAGAGACTAGGAGTAGATGGATTGGAGTGGTGGGGCGCCTTTATATGAGAATCCAAACTCTGTTGCATTCACATCGTGCTGGCTCTATTCTGCTTCTCCAATTAATTCCCTCTGCATGTAATTTGAGGATGCATCATTGACCGTTCAACATCTCAGGAACCGCTACCCTCTCCCTCCTTGGCATTCAAGCACCTATGGAGGCGACTGCCGCTCACGTCTATCGCGTGTCAGGAGACGTTCCCGTCGACGGCGAGGTGCCTATGGTGACTTCCTAAATTTCAAGATGATAGTACTAGTATACTCAATATTGTGCACCGCGACCAAGACGGAGAGGAAAACTAGAGAACTACGTATTTATTTACGGTGTAGATTCACTCATTTTGCTCCATATGTACTCCGTCTCGGTGTAGTCTAGGACCTGTTTGGTTCATAAGTCCTAGGACTTTTTCTAGTCCCAACTAAAAAGTCACTAGTCCCTAAAAAGTCCCTCCCTATTCGTTTCCTGGGACTAAAAAGTCCCTAGTCTCTTCCTAGAGGTTATTAAATGACATGTGAAAGACCATGTTACCCCTAGTATACAGAATAATAACAACCAAACAACACCATGGGGCGGCGGTTCAATAGGTGCAGGGAGGGGCATTGTTGGAAAAGTCCCAAAAAAGACTCTCCTTGAGAGTCTTCTTCATTTAGTCCCAAAAAGCAACTTTTAGTCCCTAGTAGTCCCTCCTGTTTGGTTAAAAAGTCTCTAAGAGGGACTTTTTCTAGTCCCTACACCAAAAAGTCCCTGGAAACAAACACCCCCCTAGTCACTTGTTGAAATCTCTAGAAAGGCAAATACTCCTTCCTGGTTTACAGGGCTATACTAGCAAGCAATAGTTGCCTCACATAGCAATTTTGTCTCATGCAAGAGCCTGCCTATATGCGTGCTCCTGAGAACTGAGCATAGCTCATTTGGCAAGGCGCGGGTGTTCACAATGATGTTACTACTACTGCTTCTACAGTATCGAATCCACTGCTGCATGTCCGTCCACCGCGAGCGGGAGGGATAGCTTGTTGTAGTACTATAAGCAAAAGCCTGTCCTCATCTGCGAGCCACCACGCGCATGGGTGAGGGAGAAGGCGTGTAGTAGTAAAATCAAGCTTCTCCTTATTGTACAAGTTGACGTGAGGCATCATAACACTAGCCCCACATGGTTGCCTCTAAACTTGGCTGAAAGACCCGCAGTGTACAATACTCCATTTGCTGCAACCTATAACATTTACCCCACCACAAATTAAAATATATATTCCTGTCTTGACCAGATGAGCGTGCAAACTAGAATCACCAGGATGACAGGTAGGGCCAGAAGATTATTTTAATCAAAAGAAAAGACATGGAGCCGACCCCAACGATTTTAAGCTTACAGGCATGGTACTACTCTACACAAGAAACTGCCACACGAGCGTCCGGGCCGCGCTTGGCTCTTCGCCTCTTCGGGAAGTCGAACAATGATGGAGTACTACCGCAGTGGAGGAGTACTACAGTATGCTTCTGGCCATCTGACACCGATTGAACTGCTGCATGTCCACCGCGTGCGGGAGGGAGAGCGTGTAGCGAACGAAAGCTTCTCCTAGTCCTGCCAGCCACCACGCTCATGGGCGAGGGAGGGACGCAGCTTCATTGACTTACTGCTCCTGCCTTTGCATCTATGACAGGTGGGCCCAACAGGTGGGTGGCCCACCTGTCATCTAGACAAAGGCAGGTGCGGTTAAGGCGAGAGGGCGTTGTTGTAATCAAACTTCTCGGTCTATTACGAGTTGACGCGACACATCAAAGCACTGCACTCGATATATTTCAATAATTTTCATTTATCGATGCATTAATTATAACGCATGCATGCATGCCATGACTCTCCTTTTGATACTTGCATGTGTTGATTTAATGCACCTTGAAGTAGTATGAATATGTGATGGTAAAGCTTTGTAATGCCCCCGCCCTAATAAAGCAAGAGATGGTTGTGCACGAGGAGGGTGAGATCATGCAGACGGAACAGGACCCGATGATGGAGCTCTCTATGGTCTCGATGGACCTCACCTTGCTCCACTGCCCCTCAAGCCTCCAGTGTATGAGGTTCGAATGCACCTCCTCCGTTCGGCTGATCGAGCAAGGTGCAGGTTTCTTGATTGATGTGTTGTTCGGTTGATTTGTGCAGTGCAAGGGAGGGCACCTGGCCTGCGCGGACTGTCGCGTTGAGCACCCCGGGAACCAGCGCCAGTGCCAGAAGTGCGAGCGCGGCGGTGGCTTCAACGTGCAGAACACGGCGGTGGACGCCGTCCTCTCCTCGGTGAGGGTGGAGTGCCCGCACGAAGGCTGCGGGCTCTACGTCACTTACCACAAGCTCGCCGATCACGAGAGTGTGTGTCTGCTCGCGCCCTGCAAATGCCCCGTGCCCGTCTGTGGCTACGAAGGCCAGCCGCCGGCGCTCTCCCACCACATCAGCACCGTGCATCCCATGCCCGTGCACAGGATCCAGTATGGCAAGGTGCTCCAGCTGCAAGTGCCACTGTCAGAGCCACGGCTCTTGCTGTTCTCGGAGGAGGACGGCCGCACGTTTTTCTTGGTCGGCGGCATGCTCGACATCGGCGCGCCTATCACCGTGTCGGTCGTCTGCATTAGAGCGGGGTCGTCCCCACTGCAGCACTACGTGGCCAAGCTATGGGCGAACGGCCCGCCGGGGGAGCCCAAAGGCAGGACCGATGCCGTCAAGGTGGAAATGGAGGTGACAAGCACCAAGGATCCCGGCGACGTTGCCGTGCACGAGTTGACCTTCTTCACAGTTCCGCCCAAGCTGTTGGCCGGGGCTAAGCTGGTGTCCCTCCACATTTAAATTGACAAGCTCATGTCCTATATGATTCTAAAGTGCCTTCTATTTATCTTAGTAATATGCTAATATAGGGGTTAGCTCGGTCTACTTTAGCTTAGGAGATGGTGGGCTTTCGTGGCAATGCAGCAATTACTTCGACATCAGATCAACAGTTAAAGTAATTTCCAACAGTCGAACGGATATTTTGCGTCTGTTGGATATAAAGATCCTTTGGTAAGAAGTATAACAGCTTATAAGAAGTAAGTATAACAGCTTATATGCTTGTTTGTTGAGGAAGTGTTGCATACTTGTGCGAGTTGATGCGACACACCAAAGTAGTACTACTACTAGTAGTACTCCCTCCGATCCTAATTTCTCTGCGCATAAGGCTGGTTATAGTGGGAGTAACATAGGTAGTAACATAGATGCCACATAAGTAAAAATGATGAGGTGGCAAGTAATTAATGAGGAGAGAGGCAAATAGAGTAACATAATATGTTACCATCACATAGCGCTTTCCAATGCAAAGCGAGTCTACAAAGTAATAAATGAAGACATCTAGTACTATCTCAAGGCCAAGGAGCAACGTGAAACCTATGATGGAGCCAATCAGCTGGTTGAGAACACTACAATTCGTAGCTACAGAGAGAGGACGAGTGCGTGCGTGCACCTCTTCTCTTCCTGTATAATGTACTAAACTCAGAGTGCAAGTGTATGTGGGTGGCATTGACCTAGGGAGCTAGAGATGGTGCGTGCGAGAAGTCCCGAGAGATAGGTGTAATGCGTCTGAAAAAAAGACTAGTCTATAGCTCGCCACGAGGCTATTCCCGTCGAACGCCCCAATAAGTGTAAGATATGTATCCGACGGTGCGAGTTACTGCACGTACACAACAGTCAAAAAATAACTAGTACCATGGCATATACTACACCACGCTGAGAACACGTGCCCACGTTACGCCATCCAGGAATAGTGCCGCACTTCAAAACTAAACCGTCAATAAATTTTGAGGGTGTTTCGTCACATTCCAAATTACTACAACTACCATGCTATATTTAATTGCAAACCTGTTCACACCGATCACAACCTACTCCCTCCGTCGTCACCGTGACCAGGAGGAGGGGAAAATGAGAGAATTAATGTTTATTTGCTAATTAATAGCACTGCATGCAATGAACTAACCACCGCATGTCGTGTTTGGTAGTCTCAAGTCATTAAAAGCATGCACACCCACATCTCTTATTGGTTGATATGTCAAGAAACAAGAAACGAGGTAGAAGTTACCGCACTGCGCCTAAGTGTTTTGGGATTATTTGGTTTCCCACTTAGGAGCATATTAGTACTCGGTTATAAACACTACTATGCCAAGATGACTGCACATTCCTGCTCAACTCCTCATCCACAAAAACAAACAAGTCATTCAGCATCCTTCCATTGCGTCTGCCATGGCCAGCGTGAGTTCTGGGTCGAGAGATTACCACCAGGGAGAGGAGAGCATGGAAGCGGAAGCACGAGAGATGTCCCGCCACACGGAAGTAGCAGCACAGTGGTCCTGCCGCGCTGCCGAAGCAGCACGGAGGCCCCCCCGCGCCGTCGATGCAGCAGACTGCTTCGGCCGCGCCGTGGAAGCAGCAGAGATGTCCCGCCGCACCGCGAATGCAGTAGAGATGTCCCGCCGCCCCGCGGCGTCCTGGGAAAATGTTTCACGGGCAGGCCACGACTCTTACAGGCGCATGCATGCGATCGTCCATAGCCAGATGGATCAGATCTCCGGCTGGGCGAGGTTGCAGGACGACATGAAAGCCTTGTTTGAACAGGCTACCGGCATCATCCGGCAACTAAGGGAGGGCAATGAGAGGCTTCGGGCCGAGCGCGACCTGTTGAGGGCGAAGATCGTCCAAAGTGCAGAGCAGCAGGAGGAGACCAGTGCGTTGTTGAAGATGACTGGCGTCATCATCGAGAAACTTATGGACAAGAATGACATGCTCCGCATCGAGCGCCAAAGGCTAGTGGAGGAATCCATGGATGCTCTCAAGCAGCGTCTTGAGGACACGACAGAGCTCATCGCCGCTCGCCGCGGAGACTAGTTCCCGCGGCCTGCAGCAACGCATCGAGAAAGTAGAGATCAGCAAGCCAGATCGTTGTCTTCCTTCTTCTTTTGCCCTTCGGGCGTAGCCGCATGTGACTTTTTCTAGTTATCTTCCTAATTATGTAAGACAATTATTACCCACTATCGTCGTCCTTATATATTCATCAGTCTTGCTATAAGTCACAGTAGATGCTATATAGGTTCGTTGGATCTTACATCAAGATCCGTGCAAAAATTTCTTTTCCGATTTTCTTTTTTCTCTCTTAAATCTTAGTCGAGGGAGACATAGCCATGCCATTAAATACAGGCTCGGGTGCCATTAATGATGACCTTGGGAGAGAGGTGGACGACAAATGGAGGTCAAAGGCTCTCCTCCCGATAAGCACGCGCAGGGGTCTGATCGCACGCCTCCCGTACTCAAATAGCTACCCTGCACGACGCCTCCTAGCTAATAAAAAAGGGGATGCGTGGCTGCACGTAAATGGTAAATAGAACACCCACGGTTTCAATAATACTCGTGTTTCCGATTGTAACGTGACAAAACTTGTTCCAAAATGACTTTGTTGATTGTGAATGTGTGCGCCTTCGCAAATCAGACAGGGAAATTACCACAGCATGTTGGTTCCATGTCATGACATTAAGCCAAGTTTCATGATTTTCATGCGTGTTTTGGATTTACAGGAATTAAAAAACCAAGCTTCTCAATGTTTCCTGCCGAGCCACGCCGCCCAGATGTTTGAATTTCATTCCCATTTCTTGCATGCATGGGATCTATAAATTTACTCGAGGACACACATGTGATTTTTCAAGCAACTTTGGTGCACTGGAGCATGTGCTTGTATTTCAAATTTGAATTCTGCACACAAAGGTGACATGTTCCCTCTCAGAATCATGAGCCTTCTTGAGAGAAGCTCCGGTTTGCAAGAAGCTTATACCAAAACTTGTTCCTATTCGGCCAATTTTTTTACCACAGCATGGTAGTACCATGACATGACACCATGCCGAGTTTCATGATTTCCAGGCGTGTTTTGGATTTACAAGAATTTCAAAACCAAGTTTCTCAATGTTCTCGGTCGAGCCACGATGCCAAGATGTTTGAATTTCATTCCCATTTCTTGCATGGCACCTAGAAATTCACCCGAGGACACACATGTGATTTTTCAAACAACTTTGGTGCACGAGAGCATGTGCTTGTAGTTCAAATTTGAATTATGCACATTAAATGACCAAAAACACAATTAATGTATAAAAAGGCCAAACGAACCTAGAATAATTCCAAATTTAACTGGGCACTCATGTAGTTCTATGTTGCCTCTGTAAAGAAACTCAGGGGGGCAGCGTATATCGTCCGCACTCAAAGGTGACACGTTCCCTCTCAGAACCACGAGCCTTCTTGAGAGAATCTCGGGTTTGCAAGAGGCTTATGCCAAAACTTGTTCCTATTCGGCCAATTTTTTGACCACAGCATGGTAGTACCATCACATAACACCATGCCAAGTTTCATGATTTTCAGGTGTGTTTTGGATTTACAAGAATTTTAAAACCATGTTTCTCAATATTCTCGGCCGAGCCACGATTCCCAGATGTTTGAATTTCATTCCCATTTCTTGCATGGGACCTAGATATTCACCCGAGGACACACATGTGATTTTTCAACCAACTTTGGTGCACGGGAGCATGTGCTTGTAGTTCAAATTTTAATTATGCTCATTAAATGACCAGAAACTCAATTAATGGATAAAAAGGCCAAACGAACCCGAAATAATTCCAAAATTTAACAGGGCACTCATGTAGTTCTATGTTGCCTCTGTAAATAAACTCAAAGGGGAGGGGCAACGTATATCGTTTCACACTCAAAGGTGACACGTTCCCCCTCAGACCCACGAGCCTTCTTGAGAGAAGCTCCGGTTTGCAAGAAGCTGATACCAAAACTTGTTCCAAATCGTACAATTTTTTACCACAACATGTTTGTGCCATGACAGGACACCATGCCAAGTTTCATGATTTCCAGGTGAGTTTTGGATTTACATGAATTTTAAAACCAAGTTTCTCAATGTTCTCGGTTGAGTCACGACGCCAAGATGTTTGAATTTGTTCCCATTTCTTGCATGGGACCTAGAAATTCACCCAAGGACACACATGTGATTTTTCAACCAACTTTGGTGCACCGGAGCATGTGCTTGCAGTTCAAATTTGGATTATGCACATTAAATGTCCAAAAACTCAATTAATGTACAAAAAAGGCCAAACGACCCGAAATAATTCCAAAATTTAACACGGCACCCATATAGTTCGCACACGAAGGTGACACGTTCCCTCTCGGAACCACGTCCGCTTGTTGAGAGAATCTCCGATTTTGCAAGAAGCTTATACCAAAACTTGTCCCAATTCAGCCAAAAAATATACATATGAAAACAGGGTTTAGATTATCCCGAACATCTTGCTACCTAGAGCAATGTACTCTTATTTGAATTCAACATAAAATGGATACAAATATTTTGGAGATAGTATGGTACATGTAGTTCATAGTGAAATATGATTACTACTATATGCATGTTTTTATTATCAATATAATATTTAAATGATTGTATAAGTTGACAACAATCGTATTCTAATTAGGAAAACTGATTCAAATTTAGTCCATATGGTAGACGACAATATATATGTTCATAGGGTGGAGTAAATTGTTCATATATGATGGATGATCAAAATGTAGGACTACATCCATTATAAACTGCAAGGTCACCTAACGATATATTCCAATTCAACATAACGTGGATTCAAAAATTGAAATTCGAGATCCTGGCATTTGTGATCATATAAAAAGGGACATGACTCTTTCTTTTGGTGGGAATTGGTTTGTTTTTTGTTGTTGTTGAGGGAAGTGCGAATCGATTTGGTACTCTACAGGGTAATCTTTTTCCCCCGATTTTTTTACTTTTTTCTTGTAGTTTTTTCAATGACATCTATAGAAATATAGTAAAAGGGGACGTGACTCTCTTGTGTCTTCTATGAATTGTTTTTTTTTGTACACGTTAAGTTTGTTCTGCCGAACAAGGAATCTGCGCCTTGTTATCCCGAAATTTTCAAGCTCGAGTATCTTTTGTCTCATCTGCTTTGAAACTCCCGCCTCTTCAACCTGCTCCGCGCCTTGTTATCCCAAAATTTCGAAGCGCACGAAAAGTCCCTCCTCATCCGAAATCGGTCCCGCAGCCCAGACACGCGAAATCCCCCTTCTACCCCTCAGCCGGAAATGCCGGCTCGACGTCGCGGTGTCAAAACCGGTGGGGGTATGCTGGTAACTTACCCTACATTTTGGACAAGCGCGTCCCTAAGCCATGGCTCCCCCTACCGTCCCCTTCGCCCCCCATTCATACACCGAGACCGCCAAAAGCCGCGAAACCCCACGCTCCTCCGTCGGCCTCCCGACTGCCGCCTAGCCGGAGACTCTTCCCCGACGACGTCGTCCACCGCAAGAGCTCGCCGTCCCTCATCCACCATACCAGATGAGGATCCGTCATCGATCTCGTCGTCCCGCCGGATCAGCCGCCCCGTCCTCCACCTCCAAGGAGCTGACCCGACGTTCTCCTCGTCTATAACGCCACCTCCATCCCCACAACACCGTCTTGACCTGCCCCACTAGAACTGCAACACACTCACCAATTCCTCCGATGAAGCCGAGGCCCACTCGGCGCCACCAAGGATGTTCTGCACTCACCGCTGCATTTTATCTTTTATTTGATCTCACGGGGCTGCCGATGCTCGATACTGAGCAGCCATGGAGGGTCTCCATTGACGGCGCCGTCGTCGGCCACTTCATCCATGGCGTCTCTCCCCCATGTTGCTGCTTCCTCGGTGGCGACTTCCACACCAACACTAGTTGCAGCTGCTCCAGCTCTCGCTCCTGCTGCTGCTGCTCCGGCTCTCGCTCGCGCAGTGGCTCTTTTGTTGCTGTCGGTCGCGCTGCTGCACTGCTCTTGCTTTCGTTCGTGCTGCTGCTCTTCTCTTCTATTGCTGTCGGTCACGCTGCTACTCCGCTCTTGCTCTCGTTCGTGCTGCTGCTCTGCTCTTGCTCTCGCTCGCACTGTTGTTGTTGCTGCACGACCTCTGGCAGCTACAGGAGTTGGGTGGGCAACAAACAGTAGATGATCCATTCTCTATCTTTTTAAAACTGAAGATATAATCTACCTGCTATCATTAGTTTTGGATCTATCCACTCGTTTGCTACCATCAGTCTTGATTTCTGCATGCACCCCTTAGGCCTTATAAAATCTAACTAATTTTTTTATTATGCATGTAAGTTATTGTACACAATCGTACTAAACATGTAGAGAAAAAGAGAAGACAGTTGCGTGGGAATATAATGTCATGCGGATGCCGCTCCATGGTGGGCGAAGTGGGCCCACCCTCCCGCCATTCCAGATTGTATTCCAGAGGAAGATAACTGTTCACATGGGGATTCAGAGGGAGCCGACCACTCCTATTTACCACCAGAGATGTTTTCTCTAACCTGGCGTGCTGATGTTGGTCATATCATGCATATGGTGCCTCGCATTGCTTACATTATACATCTTATATATCATCAGCTTAGTTTTGATTTGCTTTGTGTGAATGCCACATGTTTGGTTTCTATATCATACTCCCACCGTTTCTAAATATTTCTCTTTTTAGAGATTTCAACAAGTGACTACATACGGAGCAAAATTAGGGAATCTACACTCTAAAATATGTCTATATACATCCGTATGTGGTAGTCCATTTGAAATCTCTAAAAAGATAAATATTTAGGAATGGAGGGAGTATATGGGAATTATGCAATGCCATCTTCTTTAGCCAGGCATCATATACGTGAATCATCCAATGCCATCTTGTTTAGCCAGTCATCATATATGTGAAATGTATCGTGCCATATTTTTCCATAATGTATTCCATTTGTGAACAATGTTTATACATTCATCTACACTTCCCGTGCATCAGCCATTTGAGTCGGTCATGGGAAAATCTGGAGTGAAAACAACGTCTTCTGAGCAGTCAGTGCTACCTATCGATGCAGATTTCTTGCTGGTTACAGATATCTCCTCAGAGGAGGATTCAGAGACAGATGACCTGTCGTATCCCCCCCCCCCCCCGCACGAGGTGCATGCTCTAACTTGGCAGGGTTATATTGGTCATATCATGCATATGGTGTCTTGCATTGCCATGCCATCTGCTTAGATTAGACATGCTTTGTGTGAATGCCTCATGTTTGCTTTCTATATCAGATATGTGAATTATGCAATGCCATGTTTTTCAGCCAATTATCATATGTGTGAATTATGCACCGCCATGTAGCCAAGCATCATATATGTGAATTATCTCATGCCATCTTTTTTTAATTACGTTTTCCATTTGTCGACAATATGTGTATATTGAACTACTCTTCATGTGTATCAGCAATTTGAACCGGTTATGGAAAAGTCAGGAGTGAAAACAAGGTCTTCAGAGCAGGCAATGGTACCTGTTGAAGCATATGTCTCGATGGTTATAGGGAGCTCCTCAGAGGAGGATTCAGAGGCAGATGACCAGTCCTATATGAGCTGTATGCTCTAAGTTGCAATGTTTATATTTCTCATATCATGCATGTGGTGTCTTGCATCACTTAGTTTAGACATCATATGCACAATATTGAATTTCATCTGCTTAGTTTAGAGATCATACATGCGAGTGCCAGCTGCTTAGTATATGAATCAATTATGTCAATTGTATCATGCCATCCTGTATACTTAGACAACATGTATGTGAATTATTTCATCCCAACCTATTTGAGAATGACATCATATTGTTTTGTCATGTCATCCTGTTTGGATACTCATCATATGTTGAATTATGCCATTATATCCTGTTCCTCATTTCTCTCTCTAACTATCATTTCCTCTCTAGTTCACCTCAACATAATATTTTGAATATTTTTCTTAAATGAAAAATATTCATTTCCCTCTCTTAAACCCTAGCTAGCTCAATGTGCTCCAAAGCAACCCCAATTTTTCTTGCCCACAAAAATCTGAAGAAATTCACAAATATTCTTTGAACCCTACGGCACCTTCCTGAGCAAAAATATTTCATCACTTTTTGGAATATTTTTGCTATAGAAAATATTTTCTATTCTGGACAGAAATGGTAGTTTCTACAACAACTACCATTTTACTTGATCCATTGTGGCTGATTTTTCTTGTGCATCATCACCTTAGTAGAAGATTGCTAACCTCCAAAGCCCAGCTCCCAACTCCCAGTAGTTTGACCACAGTAAGCTCTCAAAGTTACTGACCAGAAACATACCAGGCAGTTGAAATCTATTCTACCGCGTCTGAGTCCAAACC
This sequence comes from Triticum aestivum, assembly GCF_018294505.1. Lineage (NCBI taxonomy): Eukaryota > Viridiplantae > Streptophyta > Magnoliopsida > Poales > Poaceae > Triticum > Triticum aestivum. The sequence goes on along the minus strand of NC_057808.1, from coordinate 17,028,164 downwards.
CAAGCGTGGTAACCTCTAAAACTACCAGGAACAACATGCCAGACATGAAGTTTAGGCTTAGGTCGGCCTGAGGTCAGAGTTCACGCGGTGACCACGTGTGTGCACGATGCCAACCTGCATGTCGCCGTGCTCTGAGTGCCACCGAGTGCTTTGTTGCGCGCGTGCTCACTTCCCCGACTTCCTAAGCTTGCCAAACCTTGCCACAATCATCGTCCCGATCTTCTTAACTCCCTCCTGGCGCTCGCCGACGCTGGAGCTCGCCGCAGCGAGCACGGCCGCGGTCCGGCCAACACAACAGTGTGTTGCGCACTGTGCTCGTCGCCACCCTCTTGCCCCTGTGCTCGTCTACGCTCGCCCACAGTTCCTCCGTGAGCTGCATCGCCTGCTCCCTCACCTACTGACGCCATTCATCGCCGGGCGCCGTGTCCAGGTGTCCTCCGGCGGAGCCCGATCCCCCTCGATGCTCGGCTATAAATAGAGCTCTCCCTAGCCGCCTCGAGCACCATCCACTCTTCCCACACACTCCATGATCTCATAGAAAGCCGTAGCCCGGCCAGGCAGGCCGCGGGCTGCCATCCCCGAGCTCGAGCTCACCGGCGATCCCCTTGGGTCATCTCTGCGGCTCCAGCCCCTCCCAGGCCTAGGCAACCCTTCCAGGGCCTCCGCCGTGCCTCGGTGGTGTCGTTCCGCATGGTTGGAGCCTCTGGTGTCGCCTCTAGTTGTCGTCGTCTTCATCTCCGGCGACCTCTGCTTCCTATCGCCACTGGAGAGGCTGTTTCCGACACCGTTCGACCACCCCTAGCTAATCTACGGGTACGGGAAGGTGCGCCTCCGTCTCCTCTTTCGATCCCTCCCTCTCGTTCTGGCCAAGAAGCTCTCCTCGCCGGCGTGTGCTCCGGCGAATCCGCGCCGTCCTCTGTTTCCCTCTTCCCCTCCCTCTCACCTAACTAGCGGGTCCTGCTAGTCAGCCACTCAGTACGCGCGCGAAGCAGTACGAGTGGTGGTGCTCGCGAGGCTTTACGCCTTCGACGTCACCCTCCCCTCAGTTCTATTTTTATTTAAATTCAAATTTCATTTTTCCAGAGAGCTTCAAACAGCCAAAACTTTTTAACCATAAGTCCAAATGAAATGATTCTTTTTGCATTGTGTTCTCTTTGAAGAAATCTAGCAGCTCACAAAAAATGAGATTTTTCTCTACTGTTAGATTTTTTGGTAAATTTCAGAAGGGTTCTTTATGTTTTCTTTTTGTGTTTATAATTATTTTCAGAAAGTGAAGCTTGTCTTGAGGATCACCAGGAGGCTTGTGAACCTCATCTGCACTAAGGCAAGCCACAACAACATTTTCATGGTGCTATTACAATATTTGTGATTTTTTTCAACTTCAATGATTGATTTAATCCATGCATTTAAATCACTATTATATTATTTATATTCTGTTGGTTGCTTGTTTAAGTTGACATGCTTAGTTTACAGAAAGTTTAAAGCTAACTAAGTTGGTTAAGTACCTAGAAGTAATATTTGTTATGAAGAAGTAATATGATTATGGATATGAGTAATTATTTTGAGTTATTTTTCTTGAAGGAGAAAAATGATATAATTTGCTAAGTAAAGATTCTGTTAAAAGTGATGATTAATCATAACCAGGGAAGTGTCATGAGTTGTTGATGTTTATGCTTAGTGTGGATATAGTTGACCGAGTTATTTCTGATGCTATATGACGCATATATTTGTGTTGCACTTGCATGGCATGTTATGACACCGGTTACTTTCACGTTAAGTTGAACCTGCTAGTAACTCAACTTGAATATATCGTTGACCGGGTCATGGTGCCACTGAATCGAGTTTTTCCCAGTGCAACCACATTTGCATTTATGGGAAGGCCTTTATTCGGTCCATGGTCATGCCTCTGGTCGGTGCCTCCAACGAGGGAAGGTTATGGGCATGCGGTACCCTGGCCCGGTAAGCAGACATAACCTTGTGTGCCCGTTGTTGAGATTATGGTACCTTGTCCCCGTGTGGGACCATTTATGTTTTGGCCATGACGGTGGCCGTTGGTGTCTTTGGTAGACACGGGGCCACCCAGGACTAGCCCGGTGGGGAGTGAGTCAGAGTGGCCGAGAGAGTGTCATGGCAATGGAGGGGTTTCATCAGAATGTCGGTGGTCCACCCGAATGGGAGTGCGAGGCCATGGATTCCGTGGTGTGGGTACAGTGCGCTACCTCTGCAGAGTGTAATAAATCTATCGATAGGCGAGTCCACGGTTACGGACACGCTCGAGAGTAAGTCACACCATGGGTCAACGTTTAATAAATCTTGCACACTAAGTCATGAACTTTGCACTATTGATGATGGTGGGAAGACCATCTTGATTGTTTGAGACCAAGTGTTGGTCGTGGTTGTGATTGCCAGAAGGATCACCGTTAAGACCACGTGTTGGTCGTGGTTGTGATCGCCGGAAAGATCACGAGGTAACCCGAGTTAAGACCACGAGGTTGGTACGTTTGTGATCCAAGATCGATCACCATTGGTAAGCAAGTCCGAGGGACATTTCTCACAAGAGCATGATCACAGCATGTTGGATATATTGTTGCATTATTAATAATTGGTTAATTATCATGATGTTGTTTGTCATTATGTTTATGCTTGTTGTGAGCTTGCATGACATTCAATGTACTGACCTGGCGTGTCATGCCAGATTTCAGGAAAGTCTCGTTGGAAAGGAGTGCTGTCCGAGTCTAGATCATGTCCACATCGGTGTCCCTGTTCTGTGGAGTTCCGCTACGACGTTGTTCCGCTGCCGCGTAGTTGTTATGATCGAGGCCCCTTTATGTTCACTCAATAATGTACATATTGTTCAGCCGCACCGTGTGTGTCGCTTGGCCTCGCCACCTATTGTAATATAAACTTTGATCCGCTAGCATCAATAAAGCGGTTGTTTTCTGTACCAAGATGTTGTGTGTTGCCAGAAGACATGGTCTCTGGGCTGGCAATGCATGGTAAACCGGTTGCTCTGAGTCGGGGTGCCACATGAATTACCACATCTGTCTATCATACAATGTCTGTATGTTCAATTTCTTTTCTTGTTTATCAGCCATTTGAATTGGAGGGGGTGATGGCAGTATTTAAGGGAGCAAAAACCCGTTCTTCACAAAAGACAGTGCTACCCGTCGATGCAGATAGAACCATGGTTGTACTGGCCCACAAACTAGCCCCACCACACATAATCAAGACTCTTCCAGATTGCACACTTACACCGTTGGGCAGAGAACCAGCTACAACCCATCTAACCCCAACCACAGCGGATAGTAACCCACTTCTAGTTGACAAAGCACCATGTCCACCACAGAGTACCCCCAGACGAGCAGTTTCTAAAGCAACTGCAGTGCCTAAAGCATGAAGACCACCACAGCGAACCCAAACTCCATGTTTAAAGCAGAAGAGCAAGTGTTCTCAGCTCAGATTCCGTAGCTATGGTCCATACTCGTTTGTTGTTGCATCACTGTATTTACTCATACCAACTACTTTCAAATTTGAAGGATCCAATTGAAACTCCAATGGCGCAACAGGTATGTTTTAAACCTATTTCTTTAACTGGATTGCTGTTCTAACTTCTTGCTCTATGTTGATTTCAGTTTCAGTTGTATAAACAGTTATGTTCTCATGTGATGCACATTACAAGTGTTGCCAATGCTGTGTAGTTTCTCACACTTACATTCTGTCTATGCTGCTGTGTCTTAAAAATATATGAGTTGAGCTGTGTCTCTATCTTGATTAGGCAACATAAACTAGAATGATATGGACAATAAAGTGACCATAGTACATAGATATATGTTTGTTTCATGTTGTTATCCTGTCCACCTTACTACTGAACCGGTTTACCAAAATGAGTTTCGTATACTACATGCTAAACCTGTGATGTGTATGCTTGTTTCTCTTGTAGTATGTGAACAGAATATTGGAGAAGAGCACCCCACTATGCATTGGTAGAGAAAGTAATGCAGATAAGGTTCTAGCTAGTGAGACAGCCCTCTTGGTCTCCAAGAAAGGTGATAAAAACAATCTTGTAGATAGTGAGAAAACCCCACAGTCCTGCGTTGATGTAGTGTTCGAGTTACTGGCCAGTACCGCTTGCACATGCCCTTCGAACTAGCTGCCTGAATCACTTCGGCTTCTTCACTCTCAGCTACAAGCTGAAAGGCATCAGTCAGCTGTGTTGCGGCAAGAAGCCGAAGGACTGAGGAAGTCCCTGCAGAATTTAGATGCATACTTTCTTGTGCAACAGCAAGTGCTGGAGGATTTAAGCGCCAAACAAGATAAAGTTAATAAGCTTGATAAGCATCTTGCCAGCATTATGGGTACCCTGGATATTGTTTCTTGAGCTCTTCTGAAGTGGTTTTAGTTCTAGACTTGTTTTGCTGCGGTGTTTATTTGCACTGGTCGCCAAGTTTGACCCCGTGTATTGATATGCGCCTTTGTTCCCTATATTTGCACTGGTGGAGAACTTTGATGCCCAGTGGATGTAATATGTGTAATAGCCGTGATAGCTTAGCGTTAGTTGCTTGCTTATTTATTTCCTTGTTGTCTTGTTTATTTGTTTGCTTGTGGTCAGTGCAGTTATTTTTCCGCGGTTTGCTAGTGACCACAATAACCTATTTTTAAAAACTAGTCCACAATAACCATGGGCTACATATTTAATGTAGTTACCATGGGCCTCCTACTGGCCATAGAAACAATGGGCCTTCTAAGGGCCGTAGAAACGATGGGCCTTCTACGGGTCGTATGATCGATCGACCAAACATGGGCCAATAACAGACCGCTTTATGGGCCGTAAACGGGCTATATTTGGAATCGTCCATTCATGGGCCGACCATAATGGGCCATCATTAATCTGTCGTATTTGATGATGCTATGAAAACGGCCCAACGGATTAATAAGCCGATTGTAACAACGGGCTGAATTTGGCCCACCAGAAAAGGCCAGCAGCGGGACGTAAGTACCCGAATGCTGGAACTAAGCCCAAGAATAAATGGGCCCTGAGAAGGCCGAAACTTAACACCGGTTGGAAACGGCCCAATGGAATGATGGTCCGTTAATGCGTATAAAGCGGTACACTGTTCATTGCGGGCAAGATTCACCACGGGCCTTTCATGGGCCAAGAGTTACAAATGGCCTCGTATAGGCCGAAAGACATCATGGGCCATATATGGGCCGGAAGTTACAACCGGCTGGAATCATATTGGACCGCCCAGATGAAGCTACTAGGCTTAATTCAGGTAGGCCGTAACGGGCCGTTTGTTAGCGGGCCGTAAATGGGCTATATACGAACATGTCGTTAACAGGCTTTTCGTGGGCTGGCCTGTTACCGTTTGACCAAGTCAAACGGGCCGGCCTTTTCACCGGAATGGGCCTCTGTTGGGTGACATAGTATCATCGGTGCCTCCTGTCCAATGAATGGATGACATCTGTCCAAACGGTGAGCCAACACGTGTTTCCTCCCGCCAAGGAGAATTTTACACGTGGAAAATCCTCATTGGTCCGGGCTGTTAGCGGGTTATCGGATCCAAAACCGGACCCGATAGCTTAACGGCGTACCGTTACGGTGGATGCCACATGTCGGTCACCCTTGATGAAAACACTTCTATGATGCGCGATTTATCGTCATGGAAGTGGACACTTCCGTGATGATAATTTTGGTAATGTCATGGAACAATTCTACGACAGCACAGGTATGACTATCTTGATTCTGTCATAAATTTGTCATGGATGTACATGCATGACAGAAAACATGATCTACTGTGACAAACATGTATCATGACGGAAGTGTCTTTTTTTTGTAGTGAAACCAGCCAAATAGCCAATAGGAGTCCTGCGCAACCCCGGGAATTTGGAGCGACTGGGTACAAATAATTGCAGTTGATTATATCAGCGGTTAGATAATACGTCAACCCCCGCTTCAATTGGCAGTTCCTGTTCTCTGCATACCGTGCTTAAGTGTCCACCATCTTCATTGTCCCCGGCAGGCCGCGCTACACACTGGCACACACTCTGCAGTCATATCGAGCGACAGTTCGGCCAGCAGTCTGGCGCCCAATGATAGGTCAACATCGGAATCATCCCGCTCGTCTTCCCTGAGTCCGGCATCGAGCCCAGACCTCGATTATATCCTGTTCATGGAAGGTACTCCGCCTCCGGAGTCTTCATACGACAACCAGGCGGATGAGGAGCCGTCGGAGGACGAAGAAGAGGACGACGATGATGGGGAGGAGGAATGGTCGAACAAGGAGGAGGACGACGACGACAGCAATGACGATGACGACGGCGGCGGCGATGAAAAGCCAACGGTCAGCATCAAGAAGAACCCTTGCCAAGACGATGTCGCGGGGCCATCCAACAAAAACAACAAGAAGAAGAAGGACTAAATTAAGCAGACTGTATATATCTCTGTTTATCCTGTCAATCTCATCGCAGACGGTTAGTAATATGTATTCGACAGAGATCTTCTACATTATCACCAACAGGTTGGTTTGTTGAATCGTGTGTCCTTACGAGAACACAATTCATAAAAAAGATCGTATGGGCTATCTATAATGATCGCACACAATTCTAATTACCGACCTGTTTGCCGTGTATCACACACATCTTGTTACGCCGAATCGTTTGTGTTCACCTTACTCATCGCAAACGGTTCATCGAAGTGAACTGTATGCCGTATATCGCACACACCTTGATCTGGCTGCCCGTTTCTGTTGTTCTGTCTCATCGCAAACAGTTCGTATAGATCAACCGTATGCCCTTCATCGCACACCCAAGTAAAACCCGAACCGCGTTTGATGCATCCATCATCGCAAATGTTTTATACATTTCTGACGGTTTTCATACAGCACCGTTTGCGATTATTGCATCGCACAAAATTTCTCGAAGGGTCTCTGACCGTAGTGTCGCATTAGCAGCATCCTGCAGTAGTGAAACACCACCGCTAAGAATTCTTTTTCAGTAGTAGCATAATTTCTTTGAGCACTGTCTAGAGTTTTACTAGCATAATGAATAACATTCAGTTTCTTATCAACTCTTTGTCCTAGAATAGCACCAACAACATAATCACTAGCATCACACATAATTTCAAAAAGGATGTTCCAATCAGGTGGTTGAACAATAGGTGCAAATATTAAGGCTTTCTTGAATGTTTCAAAGGCTTCTAAAGAATCGTCAAAAAAACAAAAGGAATATCCTTCTGCAAGAGACTAGTAAGAGGCCTAGAAATTTTAGAAAAGTCTTTGACAAATGTCCTATAGAAACCAGCATGACCTAGGAAACTATGAATACCTTTGATGTCCTTAGGACATGGCATTTTCTCAATGGCGTCAACCTTAGCTTGGTCCACTTCAATACCTCTTTCAGAAATTTTATGACCCAAGACCATGCCTTCATTAACCGTAAAGTGGCACTTCTCCCAATTCAAGACAAGATTTGTTTGTTCACATCTCTGCAAAACTAGCTCAAGATTGCTTAAACAATCATCAAAAGACTTCCCATAGGCAGAAAACTCATCCATAAAAACCTCAACAATCTTTTCACAAAAGTCAGAGAATATAGCAGTCATACATCTTTGAAAGGTAGCAGGTGCATTACATAAACCAAAAGGCATACGTCTATAAGCATAAGTTCCAAAGGGACAAGTAAAAGTGGTCTTTTCTTGATCAGGTTGAGAAAGAGGTATTTGTGAGAGTATCCATCTAGGAAGCAAAAGTGTGTGTGCTTAGATAACATTTCAAGCATTTGATCAATAAAAGGCAAAGGGTAATGATATTTTCTAGTTCCTTTATTTAATTTTCTGTAATCAATTACCATTCTATAGTCTATAACAATTCTTTGTGGAATAAGTTCATTCTTATCATTAGGAACAACAGTTATACCTCCTTTCTTAGGGACACAATGAACAGGACTTACCCATCTACTATCAGCTATGGGATAGATTATACCTGCTTCCAGAAGTTTTAATATTTCCGTTCTTACCAGTTCTTTCATCTTCTGATTTAACCGATGTTGGTGATCAACAACGGGTTTAGCATCAGGTTCCATATTAATCGTTTGCTGACATAGAGTGGGACTAATGCCCTTTAAATCGTCAAGAGTATATCCAATCGCAGCTCGGTGCTTCCTTAGAACTTTCAATAATCTTTCTTCTTCGTGTTCTGAAAGGTTAGCACTGATAAACAGGATATATTTTCTTTTCATCAAGATAACACTACTGGAATCAGCTTCTTTGCCGTCCGCCATGGCGGACGGAAAAGGCATAGATCACGGACGGCAAACTTCTTTGACGTCCGCCACTAGACAGCAAACTGTCCGGCTAAACACGTGCTAGCAAAGGCCTTCTTTGCTGTCCACTTCTTAGAAACTGACGACAAAGGATTGTGTCGTCCGCCATCCGAGGCCAGCAGACGGCAAAGATAACGGATGGCAGTGGGGTGGGGTGAGAGCCATTAGGGGGTTAACGGCGCTCTTTGCCGTCTGCCAGAGGGCGGCAAAGAGGCAAAGCTCTTTGCCGTCCGTTGACAGATGGCAAAGAGGTTAGCTAGGCCAACACTGGGAAGCTGCCACGTGGCCAGCTATATCGTCTGCCAGAAGACGACATAGATGGTCCTGTTTGCCAGGCCTATTTGGTCACTTTGCCGTCTGCTAGCGGACGACAAAATGACCAAATAGGCAGCCAGTGTTCCCAGTTTGCACAGGTGACTACCACGTGTCCTCTTTGCCGTCTGCTAGCAGATGGCAAAGCTCTTTGCTGTCTGCTAGCAGACGGCAAAGAGGATATATATCCCCTGTTCTTATTTAAATCCAATTAATTAGACATGGTTTCAAACACAGATATACATGCATACATATCCAACAGCATGTCCAACAACATATTCATCAAATCCAACAACATAGTTCAACAAAGTCCAACATATCCATATATGCATAACCAGAAACAAGTTTCCAACAACATATCCATATAGACATACATATCAAAACAAGTTTTCATACACAACAAGGAAGCACCAGAAGAATAGTACACTCCATGAATCCAAGCTTCCTCATGTAAAGCAAATCTGCAAATTGGGAAAGATGAAAGTTAGAAGAAGAAGAAGAAGAAGAAGACTAGTTAGAAGAAGAAGAAGAAGAAGAAGATTTTCTTCTCTTTCTTTTTCTCCTCTCCTCTTCTTTATCTTCTTCTTCTTCTTCTAACTAAGGTAGGTAAAAATGCCATTTTATTGCTAAGCTAGGTAAAAATGCTAAGTGTAGGTCATTTTAGAGCTAAGCTAGGTAAATAGGTCATTTTGGAGCTTAGTAAGGTTATTATGTCATTTTCGAGGAAAATAAGCTAAGTCTATATCATTTTGGAGGTAACAAAGATTATCATGACATTTTTGACCTAATTATGCTAAGTATGTCATAAATGAACTGAATAAGCTAAGTATAGCTAATTTTTTTATCTAACTTAGGAAATTATGCCATTTAGGAGGAAAATAAGCTAAGTATCCATTTGTAAAGCAAAACAGTAGAGAAAACTTACCCTCATCACAACAAATGTGATGAAGATCGCAACTAAGGTAACAATTGATCCAACGGCATAGTGATACCAAGCCTCATTATCAATGGCATATTTTCTAATCTTCTTAAGCTTCAGGCGCATTGCATCCATCTTCAAACGCATTGCATTCATCTTCATCTTGTGATCATCGATGACATCGGAAACATACAACTCCAATGTCATCTTCTCTTCTTCAATTCTTTTATTTTTTCTATCAAATACTCATTTTATTTTTCAACTAAATTTAACTTCTCGATAAGAGGGTCGGTTTCAAATTCCGGTTCACATACCTCCTAGATTAAAATATCTCTATGTTAACTTGATGGCCATAATTGTCATAAATGCGAAATGCAACAAATAGTTATGAAAGAGAATTTACCACATCCGAATCATAAAGCGGGCGAGGGCTGACGGGGACGGACATGAAGACCATGGCACTATGTATAAGAAACAATCATAAAAAGGAAGAAAATTATACATACCAACTATATAAATCATACAATCATACAAATAACTATATAAATCAAGTACAACATAAAAATTTGAATACCTAATAATCACTATCGGTAATGACGTGCTCATCATCATCATTAATAAATGCATCATCATCATCACTATCGGTAATGACGTGCTCATCATCATCATTAATAAATGCATCATCATGTGGAAGGCCACCTTTACGTAATCGTTCAAGCATTGACAGGTCATCTGCAGCAGTAACTTCTTCTTCTTCCGGCTCTTCTTGTTCCGGCTCAGGGGTGAAGTCGGATTCACTATCGTTGTCTACTTCAATGTTCTGGGGTGGAGTAGAGCGGTTCTTGAAACGTTTTTTGGAAAGACGTGTTTCTTGGAAGAATTCTCCTTCGTCATATGTGTCTTGGTTAATGTGAGGTTCATAATCCTCTTCATTGGGGGGAGGTGGTCTAACACGTGGCGGCACTTCATAAACGACATCCCAACCACTGAGATTTGGATCACTTTGACAGGCCCACGGTAGATAGAAAACTTGGGTTGCCTGTTGAGCCGTAATATAGACATCGGGAACATCCAAATGGGTGCTTTGTTTGATTTCGACTAGCCCTATATGTTCATGAGTCCTTCTAGTCTCCCTCGGCTGGAACCAATAACATCTGAAGACTACGACGTTTGGTGGGTTTTCACCATAGAATTGAAGTTCATAAATTGCTTCAACTCTTCCATAATACTCGATACCTCCTTCGCCGATAGCAGAGACACAACAATTTGTAGACTTTCGGTCGGCCATAGATAGCTCTTTGCCATAGGTACGAAAGCGATACCCGTTGATGTCGTATTTGTCAAATGAATGGACCTTATAGTCAAAACCATTAGCTACGTGTCTCAATTCGGCATCCATAATCTCTGAATTAGCCTACAAGTTTAATATGAAAGGATTGTTGCATTAGTCGCAAATTAGCCAAAGAAATGAAAGGGTCTAATGGAAATTACCGTTTTTTGAACTAAGAGATGAAACCGGGATATTCGGCTCCTTGCTTATCCAGAAGCTCACACTCTTCGACGGAATCCTTTTGGATCACCGCTCCATACGAGAATATGGCGACGTATCGACTGCATCAAATATCCAGGAATAAGAGCAATTCAAAGGAATTAGAAGTTGCGAAACAATGTACCGGGAACTTACTCGATGTACGGCCGCACTTCTGTTAGGTTGTTGAAGAGATGTAGCGAAATGGTCTGCCATTCTTCAACATCCAATGATACTGGTTTCCAACCACTGGCTGGTGCGAGATTCCCTTTGAATAGGCTGAGGTTGGATTGAGCCTTTTTAGGGTCGTAAGCATTGTACCGAGGCTTCGGATTATGCAAATGACAATTTTTGGCTTCGTAGTGTGCTGTCACGAAGTTTGCCGCCTCCTCAGTGATGAATGCCTCGGCCATCGATGCTTCTATTCTACGTTTATTTTTACATTTTGCTCGAAGCGTCTTCTACATCCTCTCAGTTAAGTAGCACCAACGATTTTGCATCCCCCCCCCAATCGTGCCTCGGTCGGGAGATGCAAAATCAAGTGTTGCATCGGATTAAAGAAGCTTGGCGGAAAGATCATCTCTAACTTGCAGATCAACTCCGGTGCCAACTGTTCCATTTCTTCTAGGAGGCCAGGCGATAGTTCTTTCGCACAAATAACATGGAAGAAATAGCTCAGCTCTGCCAGTACTAGCCATTCATCCTCAGGGATGAAGCCACGCAACATCACCGGCATTATCCGCTCAATCCATATGTGCCAATCATGACTTTTTAGACCAAATATTTTCAATTTTTCAAGACTCGCTCCCCTCTTTAGATTTGCTGCATACCCATCGGGGAACATCAACTGCATTTTCACCCACAAAATAATTTCCTTCATAGCTGGCCTTCCAAGATTGAACCATGCCTTTCGCTTCGTCCAGTTCCCCTTTCCTTTCGGTTCTTTCATGTTTTGTAACGGTCTATCACATAGCTCCTCTTGATCGACTCTAGCCTTAGTATTATCCTTTGATTTCCCCTCTATGCCGAACAATGTACCAAAAATGGCTTCGGCGATATTCTTTTCAGTGTGCATCACATCGATATTGTGTGGGCAAAGGAGGTCTTTGAAGTAAGGCAGATCCCGGAAGCATGTCTTGTGAGTCTAGGCGTGTTCCTTATTATACCCCTTGAAATACCCTGGATGCTCTGGATCTGGCTCGAGAGTGTTTAACTGATCTAGGGTCTGTTGGCCTGTCAACGCAGGTGGTGCGGAGTATTTGACAACTCTACCTTTGATGAAATTCTTCTTGTCTTTCCTGAACTTATGGTGAGGATGTAGAAACGGTCTATGCAAGTCGAAGCAACTATACTTGTGCCCTGTCGTCAGCCAACGAAACTCAAGAGCTCCCTTGCATGTGGGGAACGGGAACCTTCCATAAACACACTAGCCAACGAATAGCGCATACGCCAGCAAGTCATGCGTCGAGTACATGTACCAGGGACGCATTATGAAGTTCTCTTTGCTAAAGGCGTCGTATGTCTTGAACCCATTATCCCGAGCTTCTTGCAATTCGTCCTTAAGCGGCTGCATGTACACATTCATATTCTTCCCCGGATAGTTGGGCCCTGGAATTATCAACGTCAGGAAAATGTTCTTTCTTTGCATAATCTGCCCGGGGGGGGGGAGATTGAGTGGAATGACAAACACGGGCCAACAGCTGTATGGGGCTGCCATCTGACAAAACACACTGAACCCATCTGTGCTGACGGCGACTCGAGGATGCCTTGGATCTGCCTTTTTTCCTTATGTAATGCATCGAAGCGCTTCCACGCTTCACCATCCGATGTGTGCACCATCATCACATTCCCATCTGCATCTAGTTCGGTTCTTTTGCCCGTTTTGTGCCATGTCATCTGTCTGGCCGTCTCTTCAACCATGAAAATACGTTGAAGTCTTGGTACGATTGGCATATACCGAAGAACATTAACGGGTATTTTGGTCTGCGTCTTCTCACCCATACCGTTGTCTACCACAACATACCTGGAAGAATTGCAAATGGGACAATAGTTCAAGTCCTCATACTGAAGCCTAAATAAGACACATCCTTTCTCACAGGCATGTATCTTCTCATAGGGCATCTTAAGAGCACGGAGGATTTTGTCTGACTGGTACAGGTTTGGAGGTAGCACATGGCCTTTGGGTAGAAATCGTCCGAATACTGTCATCATCGCGTCGTAGCATTCTCTGCCCAAGTTGAATTGAGCCTTCAAAGCCATTATTTGTGAGATGGCATCCAGCTGACAAAGCTCAGTGTGCTCGTGGAGAGGACGTTTTGAGGACTCCAACATTTCAGTGAAGGCCTTTGCAGATTCCTCCATCTCCTCGTCCGAGTCCCGAGCATCGTCAAAGTCTTGCAGCATGTATGCGGTCCCGGTACCATGCTCGTCGGTGTGACGACGAACCACCTCGGCTCTGGCACGTTGGGCAGACTCACCATGTAATGTCCAGACCGTGTAACCAGGCGTAAAATCAAACTTCTGCAGGTCTTTACTCATTTCAAGTTCGCCCCTCTTTTTATAGTTGTCGCAACGGGAACAGGGGCACCAGCTTAATTCCTAGCCATTTGCAAATGCGGCTCTAACAAACCCCTTGGTTTTTGTTAACCATTCCTCAGTCCAAACTTTCTGACTAGTGTAACCGGTGTACATCCACGCACGATCACTCATATTGACTTCCTACTGGACACACAAGAAATATAAACATTATTCAGCAAACCTTATCCATCAGTTAATGGAGTTTGTCAGTTTTATTACGTCCATGCAACCTACATGCTAATAGGTAAAGATAGGTCCTAATCCCACCCGAGTATGTGTAGATTGGGTTCATTTTCCCATGCTCTGCTCCGGATTTGACGCAAAATTTCGGCAGCACCTCCCCGCTGTTCTCCTGATACACGTCTCGGCAATAAGCAGAGAGGATGTGTACCAGGAGAACAACAGGGAGGCACTGACAAAATTCTGCATCGGATCCGGAGCAGAGCATATGGGAAAACGAAACCAATCTACACATACTCAGGCTGTCCATGGATAACGTTGGACAATTCGAAGGAATCACGATTATAAATATGCAAATGCATGCATATTTATAGATGTAACCCTTTCGAACGGGAGACGCATAGTGGTTACGCATACTGATGATTGACACCTATAGCTAGCAAGTTTCATCGGCATGAAGACAGGAACAGAGCAAATGAAGGGGGGAGGAGGAGATGTCATTTGTGCTCACCAACGAACGCAGGGGCGGGGCTCGTTGAACACTAGACCCTCGCAGCGACGAAATAACTGCACATTTAAATCCAAAGATGAGTAACATAGCGACCACCTAACCCGTTCGTCCCCGGGTAAACTAAATAGCAAGTACCATCGGTGCAAGTTACATGAGGGGATCAGCGTTGAACACTAGACCCACATCCCACAAGTGAAGCCGGCGCCGGGCGTCCCGCAACAATAGTTCTAGTGGCTGATGACGGTCGAACACCTTGGCGAATTTGTCTGGCAGCCTCCGCGATGAGGATTAAAGCCAAGTTTTGAAATTTCAAACAACCAAACCGACTTGAATTACTTTGGGTATTTCAAGTTTCAACACTTAGCTTTCAATCGTCATCTCTGAGGCTGCCAGAAAAATTCGCAGTGGTGTTCGACCGCCATCGACGCCGAGAACTGTTACTGCTGGACGCAGGACCCCTGTGTCACTTGTGGGACGTGGATGTAGTATTCGACACCGACGGCCACATGTACCTCGCAGTGACGATACATGCAATTTAGGGCACCATCGACACCGAGGAACCCCCTAACCCGCTCGTCCCCGGGTAAACTAAATAGCAACTACCATTAATGCAAGTTACATGAGGCGGTCTGCGTTGAACACTAGATCCACATCCCACAAGTGAAGCCGGCGCCCGGCGTCCCGCAACAATAGTTCTGGTGGCCGATGATGGTCGAACACCTTCGCGAATTTCTCTGGCAGCCTCTGCGATGAGGATTAAAGCCAAGTTTTGAAATTTCAAACAACCAAACCGACTTGAGTCAGTTTGGGTGTTTCAAGTTTGGACACTTGCCTTTTAATCGTCATCGCAGAGGCTGCCAGGCAAATTCACGATGGTGTTCGACCGCCATCGACGCCGAGAACAGTTGCTTTGGGACGCCGGACGTCGGCGTCACTTGTGGGACGTGGATGTAGTGTTCGACACCGACGGCCACATCTATCTCGCACCGACGATACTTTCTATTTAGGGTTCCATCGACACCGAGGAACCCCTAACCCGCTCGTCCCAGGGCGCCCTCAGGTATGGCGACGCACGGTCGACAGGTCAGCACTCGGAACGGGGGTTCTCAGCATGGGCGTCGGGACCGGCAGGACCCACTGGCTCCACCATCTATCCCCTCGGCAACCCTCTTCCTTTTTCCCTTTTTCCTCTTCTTCTACTTATTCTTCTTTTTTCAATTTTCTTATTCTTCTAATTATCTAAACCTTAATCTGGGGTGGTGTCAGGGTGTCGGGGTGTGGTCCCCTCCCTCCTCGTCCTCTTCATCTTCTTTCTTCTTCTTCTTCTTCTTCTTCTTCTTCTTTCTTATTCTCCCTCCTCCTCTTCCTCCCTCCTCCTCCTCCTTCTACTCTTCTTCTTGTTCTAAAGTAAAACTAAAACTAATCTAAAATAAACTAAACTAAAATAAACTAAAATAAACTAAAACTAAAACTAAAACTAAAACTAAAACTAAACTAAAACTAAAACTAAACTAAAACTAAAAGTAAAAGTAAAACTAAGACTAAAATAGAAACTAAACTAAAAGAAACTAAAAAAACTAAACTAAAAAAGGTGGGAGAACTCACCTGCAGGAGGTGGCGCGGGGCGGCCGGTGATGGGAGGGCGGCCGCTGGAGGAGGCAGCGGCCTGGTGGAGGGGCAGGCCGGATAGCCGTGGCGGGACGGGCGGGGGCGACACAGGGGAGGGGGTGGGGTGGCTGGACGGCCGTGGCACGGCTAGCAGACGTGGAAGGGGCGGCGGGGGCGCGGTGGAGGTCGGGGCGCCGCAGGGGAGGGGTGCGGGGCGACGGGGTGAGAGGCGACGGGGCAAGGGGGCGGCGGCGGGTCGTCGGGGAGAGAGGACGACAGAAACGTACACACACACACACACACACACACACACACAGAGAGGCGACCGGAGTGGGGCTCGGCCCATTAGTTAGGTCAACTCTTTGCCGTCCGCCCTACTTGGCCGTCCGCTTTTTTGATCTTTGCCGTCTGCTAGCAGACGGCAACGAGGGGGGCCGTTAGGTTTTTCCTATGCAGCTCGTTAGTGGGGCCACCTCTCTCTTTGTCGTCCGCCAGCTGACGGCAAAGAAATGGCTGACGGCAAAGACCTTCTTTGCCATCAGCCAGTTCTTTGTCGTCCGTTTTCTATAAGCGGACGACAAAGAAAAGGCAGGCGACAAATAAGCTAATTCCAGTAGTGTAAGCATATTTCAAAGTGTCTGGCAATTATTTTAACTCAAACACAAGATCACCTTTAGGTGGAGGAGGACCTCCTAAAGTTTCAATAGGCAAATTGTGTTTAAGTAGAGGACGTTGTTCAAAGAAAATTTTATCTATTACATTTCTTTCATGCATATGTAAATCATTTTCATGATCTAGAAAATATTGTTCTAAAGGATCAGTAGGTGGTACAGCAATAGAAGCAAGACCAATTAATTCATCCTTACTAGGTAATTCTTTTTCATGAATATTTCTACTAAAATTGGAAAAATTAGACGCATGCGACTCATCACCAAAGCTAACACAAATAGTTTGTTTCTTATAGTCTATCTTAGCATTAACTGTATTCAAGAAAGGTCTACCAAAGATAACGGGACAAAAGTCATCTTGTGGGAAACCAAGAACAAGAAAATCAGTAGGGTATTTTATTTTCCCACACAAGACTTCAACATATCTAACAATCCCAAATGGTGATATGGTGTCTCTATTAGCAAGTTTAATAATAACATCTATGTCTTCCAACTCAGCAGGTGCTATGTATTTCATAATTTCTTCATATAAAGTGTAAGGAATAGCACTCACACTAGCACCCATGTCACACAAACTATGATAACAGTGATCTCCTATTTAACTGAAATGACAGGCATGCCAACAACATGTCTATGTTTATATTTTTTATCAGGTTTAGCAATTCTAGCAGCTTCTTCACATAAGTAAATAACATGCCCATCCATATCTTCTTCCAAGAGATCTTTACCCATAGAAATACTAGGTTCTACTTTAATTTGTTCATCAGGTTTAGGTGTTCTAACATAGCTTTTGTTAACCATAGTTGAGACATTAGCATGTTCCTTTATCCTAACAGGGAAAGGTGGTTTCTCTATATAAGTAGAAGGGACAACTGGATCAACATTATAAAGTATAGTTTCTTCTTTAACTGGTACCAGCTCCTTAATTTCTTCTTTAATAGGTGGGTGATATTTAAACCACATCTCTTTAGGGAGTTCAACATGAGTAGCAAATGATTCACAGAAGGAGGTTACTATCTCAGAGTCAAGTCCATATTTAGTGCTAAACTTTATAGAAGCATTGGTATCCATAAAAGATTTAACACAATCATACTTAAGTTTAATACCTGACTCTTTACCTTCATCGAGTTCCCAATCTTCAAAGTTTCGTTTAACTCTTTCCAAAAGATCCCACCGGAATTCAATAGTCTTCTTCATAAAAGAACCAGCACAAGAAGTATCAAGCATGGTTTGTGTAGCGAC
Organism: Triticum aestivum; assembly: GCF_018294505.1. Classification (NCBI taxonomy): domain Eukaryota; kingdom Viridiplantae; phylum Streptophyta; class Magnoliopsida; order Poales; family Poaceae; genus Triticum; species Triticum aestivum. Next base: position 17,010,300 of record NC_057808.1, on the reverse strand, counting down.
CAGACCTTAAACAACCTGATCTCTGTGCATGAGTGTCATCCCTGGATCGGTAATGCTGACACGCACAATACTTGAAGGATTTATAACAGAGTAGCAATCACACACTTATTACATCGAATGTCTCAAAAGAGAACTTATTAAAATAAATATGGCTTAAGGCCATCTAATACGATAACAGCGGAAGGCTTGGAAGATGAAGTGAGTCCATCAACTCCAACGGCATCACTGAGTGAAAAACCACGACCTAAGGCTCCTTACTCGTCGTCTAAAAAGTCTGCAACATGATATGTTGCAGCCCAAAAATGGGTCAGCACATTGAATATGCGGGCAATGTAACACAAGAGAGTAATGAACATAATAAAGCTATCACTACATGCATATATGGCTGGTGGAGGCTGTATGGTTAATATGTTTTGCGAAAAGCCAAATTTTCCCTACAACAAAGGAATTTATTTTATTTAAATATCATGGTGGTTGTTAAATATTGAGAATGGTAAACCCCATCTCAATCCCAATTAAAAATAATCATTAACCCAATCAAATTATATAATTAAGAGTGATGAGATCCACATGATAATCCAAGAACCAGACACTCAAGATGTCCATAACCAGGGACACGGCTAACCATGATTAGTTTGTACACTTTTCCCCACAAGACTCGATCTCCTCCGTTGGATTTCTCGCACTACATAATGTTTGAGAAACGGATGACTGAGACACAGTCTTTCCGAAGAGGTCCCCTTAACCGATAGATAGGCCGGTACACCTACAATCCCCGACATCTGCTAGCCCATCATGGAAAGGTTTCCCACAACTTACTCAACTATGCCAGAGCCCATAATGGCATGTGGCTGCACACGGAAGTTTCTAGCATGAATAATCTTATGATCCCTTTGAGCCTGGGTGGCAGTCCATAGGAGAATCACACGGTACCCCGGGATTTCCAAAAAAATACAGGCAATCACCGGAATTCCCCAGGTGCCTCAGTCAACCCAGATGTGTATTAAAGTTGCCACCTTAAGTTAACTATTATTTAACAATACTCACATCTGTCATGAAATACTCTCAAAACCCAATCCACGTGTAGAAGTAACTCCCAAAGGTTTGATAATAAACAGGTGAATAGGTGCTACCTCAACTACTTCTGAAACCCAGAATTTAATTCAGATCCTAACCATGCAATTGTTTGAGGAATGCAATAAAACTGGGTAGTAAAGAAGTATGATCAAAGTGTTACTTGCCTTGCTGATGATCCGCGAAACCTAGAGACTCGTAGTAGCACGCTTCGCACTCCGGGTACTCTATCACAAACAAACAAGCATACAATAAGAAATCAAGCAAGGGCATGGGTAAAACTGAAATAAGAGATCTAACCGGAAAGTTCAACTTAAGAACTCCGGTTTGCAAAAAGAATCAAATCAAACAAAGCAACAAAACTCAAACGGCGAAAGAAACAAGCTTCGTTTACTAATCTGGACTAAAGTCAAATTTTACAGTAGCAAAATCTTGTTTAAGTTGGTTAAACAGAAAGAGGGGTTCAAGCCGAAACTCTAGGCGCTTGAAACGCCTGATTCCGATAAACGAGCGAAAAGTTATACTAGAACAAAACTCAGATCAGAAATCGTGATCGAAAATAATCACGAAAAATCCGAGAAAAAGAAAAACTGACGAACAGGCTAACGAACGAACGTTCGCTGTCTGCGGCTAAACGGTGAAAACCGTTTGTTAAAACGAACTAACGAACGGGCGTTCACTAAATAACTAAACCAAAAAAATAAACCGAACCAGATCTAAAAAAAGGATCTAGGTTTAGAAAAAAAAAAACTGTCGGTTCTCTCGCAAAAACCGAGGCGGCGACGGCTACCTCCGCGGGTCGGCGAACGGCGGCGGCGGCGGGCTGGGCCTCGGGCGGCTCGGGGCGGCGGCTTATAAAGACCCCCAGGCGGAGTCCCGCTCGGGTACGGCCCGGAGTCGGTTTGACTTTTTCTTTAAGTAATAATGACTTGCAGAAAAAGAAAGAAAAGAAATACTAAACGGACTCCAAAAATCCCGAAATAAATTTTCCCCGTCCTCTAAAATTAGGTCGGACAAGGTGAATATTTATTTGGGCCTAAGATGCAATTTTGAAAAATGCAAATTTTTCCTAATTCAAATGAAATAGCGATAAAACTCCAAATAAAATCTTATTTGATTTTAATATTAAATCTCCGATATTTCTTTATTTTGAGGAAGTAATTTTATCCTCTCTCTTTTATTTTTATAAAAGAAAGATTCGAAGAGAAAATAATAAAAATCAAATGATCCTCTTTTCAAAATTTAAGAAAAAATAGAATATGAAAATAATGAAATCCCCAACTCTCTCCGCGGGTCCTTGAGTTGGGTAGAATTTCTAGGATCAACCAAAAATGCAATAAATATGATATGCAATGATGATCTAATGTATAACATTCCAAATTGAAAATCTGGGATGTTACAAACCTACCCCCCTTAAGATAAATCTCGCCCCCGAGATTCGGGTTGGCTAGAAAATAGGTGTGGGTGATTTTTCCGTAGGTCTTCCTCTCGCTCCCAGGTGGCTTCATCTTCAATATGGTGACTCCACTGAACTTTGCAGAACATGATTACTTTGCTGCGTGTGACTCGGCTAGCAAACTCGAGTATCTTGACTGGCTTCTCCTCATAGGTCAAATCGCTATCCAACTGTATCGCTTCCAGCGGCACTGTATCTCTCAAAGGAATATCAGCCATCTCTACATGGCACTTCTTCAACTGAGAAACGTGGAACACATCGTGAACTCCTGAAAATCCTTCGGGCAATTCCAACTTGTAAGCAACTTCTCCCATACGTTCCAAAACTTTGTATGGTCCCACAAAACGTGGCGCTAACTTTCCCTTAACTCCAAAGCGCTTTACTCCTCCAAGTGGAGATACACGAAGATACAATCTGTCTCCAACTTCGTAAACTGTCTCCTTGCGTTTAGAATCCGCATAGCTCTTCTGCCTGGACTGGGGTACCTTGAGTCTATCGCGAATCAGCTTAACCTTCTCTTCAGACTCTTTAATCAAATCTGGTCCAAACAACTGTCGGTCTCCAACTTCATCCCACAACAACGGTGTTCTGCACCTCCTTCCGTACAGTGCTTCAAAAGGGGCCATCTTCAAACTGGCTTGGTAGCTGTTGTTGTATGAGAACTCTTGATACGACAAATTATTGTCCCAACTAGATCCATAGTCTAGCGCACAAGCTCTCAACATGTCCTCCAGAATCTGATTGACTCTTTCAGTCTGTCCATCCGTCTGCGGGTGAAAAGCTGTACTGAACTTTAGCCTGGTTCCCAAAGTTTCATGCAACTGATTCCAAAACTTTGAAGTAAACTGGCTTCCTCTATCTGATACAATGGTCATCGGAACTCCATGCAGACATACGATCCTGGTCATGTATATCTTTGCCAACTTAGCACTGGTGTAAGTGGTCTTCACTGGGATGAAATGAGCTACTTTTGTCAAACGGTCGACTACAACCCATATCAAGTCATAGCCTGAACGAGTCCTGGGTAATCCCGTGATAAAATCCATGCCTAACTTATCCCACTTCCATTCGGGTATCGGCAATGGCTGTAGCAATCCTGCTAGCTTCTGATGCTCTGCCTTCACTCTTTGACACACATCACAAACTGCTACATACTCCGGTCCACCAGAACCTATCCTTCAAATCCAGATACATCTTGGTATTTCCTGGGTGAATCGAATATGGCGAATCACGGGCCTCTTGCAGAATCAACTTCTTGATCTCCTGATCATTTGGCACATATAAGCGGTCCTCAAACCATAAGGTATCGTGCTCATCCTCACGAAATCCTTTAGCCTTTCCTTTACTCATTCTTTCCTTTATTTCGGCTATCTCCTTGTCCGTCTTCTGTGCCTCTCTGATCTTATCCATTAAAGTAGACTGAATCTCCAAAGCTGCTACATAGCCTCTCGGAACTATCTCCAAACATAGCTCACGAAGATCCTCTAATAACTCCTTAGGTAACTCTCCGGTCATGAGTGTGTTGACATGACTCTTGCAGCTCAACTCATCGGCTACTACCTTAGCCTTTCCGGGATGATAATGCAATCTCATATCATAATCCTTAATGAGTTCTAACCATCTCCTCTGCCTGAGATTTAACTCCTTCTGTGTGAAGATATACTTCAAACTCTTGTGATCCGTGTATACCTCACAATGGTTTCCGATGAGAAAATGTCTCCATGTCTTCAACGCATGTACTACGACTGCTAACTCCAAATCATGCGTAGCATAATTTAACTCATGGGGTTTAAGCTGTCGTGAGGCATATGAAACAGCTCTTCCCTCCTGCATAAGTACGGCTCCAAGTCCTCGACGAGAAGCGTCGCAATACACTTCATAATCCTTGCGTTGATCTTGCAGAATCAACACTAGTGATGTAACCAAGCGTCTCTTCAACTCTTGAAAACTGGCCTCACATTCCTCAGTCCATTTGAACTTGGTGTCCTTCTTCAACAACTCCGTCATGGGCTTCGCAATCTTTGAGAAATTCTCAATGAACCTCCGGTAGTATCCTGCGAGTCCAAGAAAACTCCGGATCTCTCCAACTGACGTGGGTGACTCCAAATTTGTCACAGTGACAACCTTGGTGGGGTCTACTGCTATTCCTTCTCCGGATATAAAAGAAATCCAACTTCCTTCAGCCAAAACTCACACTTGCTGAACTTGGCCTATAACTGATGTTCTCTGAGTTTCCCAAGTACCAAACGCAAATGCTCTTTATGCTCCTCTTCATTCTTCGAGTAGACCAGAATGTCATCAATGGACACCACAATGAACTTATCCAAAAACTCCATAAACACTTTGTTCATCATGTTCATAAAATAGGCAGGTGCGTTAGTCAGGCCAAATGACATAACGGTATACTCATATAGCCCATACCTCGTGGTAAAAGTTGTCTTAGGTATATCCTGCTCTCGAATCATCAGCTGGTGATACCCTGATCGCAGATCGATCTTGGAAAACACCTTAGCTCCTTGCAACTGGTCAAACAAATCATTGATCATCGGCAGTGGGTACTTGTTCTTGATCGTCACCTCTTTCAATCCTCGATAAGCAACAACTATCCTTAACGATCCATCCTTCTTCTCCACTAGAAGTACTGGGAATCCCCAAGGTGACGAACTTGGGCGGATATAACCTTTATCCAGTAACTCCTTAATCTGCTTCTTAATTTCCTCCAAATCCTTTGCGGGCATTCTATACGGTCTCTTAGATATTGGCCATGTGCCTGGCAAAAGCTCAATTAAAAACTCAATGTCTCTATCCGGTGGCATGCCTGGCAATTCTTTTGGAAATAGATCTGGAAAATCCTTCACCACTGGTACTTCCTCCTGTACAACTCCTGATAAGGAATTTACTTGAGTCCTATTCGGAACATGCCTGGATACATACTCGATCCTTCTTCCTTCTGGGGTGGTGAGCAAAATCGTCTTACTGGCGCAATCGATGTTTCCTCCATACATCGATAGCCAATCCAGACCGAGAATCACATCCAAACCTTGCGACTCCAAAACTATCAGATCTGAGGGGAAAACGTGCCTACCTATGGTCAATGGCATCTGAAAACATCCTTGGCTTGCCATATACTCTGCTCCTGGCGAGCTTACTAACAAAGGTGTACTGAGAACTTTGGTGGGCAGTTTATACTTATCCACAAATCCCCTTGATATGTATGAATGCGATGCACCCGTATAAAAAAGAACAACTATTGTAAATGACTTAACTAAAAACTTACCTATTACTGCATCTGGCTGGGCTTCAACCTCCTCCACGTTAACGTGGTTCACTTGTCCCCTGTTGAAAGGGTTGGACTTCTTCCCAGAGCTTCCAGTGCCATTCCCATTCTTAGCTTCAGGACATTCATTGGCGTAATGTCCGGTCTTCTAGCACTTGTAGCAAGTAACATGGCTTAGATCTTTCTTGGCGGGTGTTGCCGGGTTGGAACGGTTCTGTCCGCTACTTCCTCCATTACCATTACCATTCTTGGAGCCACTATGGTTGTGCGTACTTCCTACATTATGAGTGTGGCCGCCATGGTTATGAACAAGTCCTCCTGAGTTCGGGGTGAAATGGGGTCTCTGCTGGGCACCAAAATTATATTTCCCTTGTCCATACTTCCTCTTGCGGCTGTCAATCTGCTGCTGCTTCCCTTCAAGCATGAGAGCTCTATCCACCAACTCCTGGTAGTTATTGAAATTTGCCACCGTCAATTGCATGCTCAGCTCATCATTCAGTCCTTCCAGAAACTTCTCCTTCTTAGCTGCATCTGTAGCGATGTCATCTGGGGCATAACGTGCTAGCTTACTAAATTCATCCACATACTGAACAACATTGCGCCCTCCTTGGCGTAAGTTGCAAACCTCACGCTTCTTCATGGCCATAGCTCCTGCTGATACATGGGCAGTGCGAAAAGCCTGCTGGAACTGGTCCCATGTCACAGTGTCAATGGGGTAAGTGACTATGAAATTCTCCCACCATGATGCTGCGGGTCCATCAAGCTGATGTGCGGCAGAACACACTCTCTCCGCGTCTGTGCATCATGCAGTGGTCAACTCCCTTTCAATCATGCGGAGCCAATCATCTACAACAATCGGCTCGGTGCTACTGAAGAACACCGGCGGATTCAGCCTAAGAAAACGGGCTAACTGATCAACTGGTGGTGGTGGTGGTGGGTTGTTGTTCCCCTGGTTTTGATTCTGGACTAGTATATGCATCAATGCGTTCTACTGCTGGATCAACTGAGTGAGCTCCGGTGGGAAAGCAAATACATTGTCGCGTCTCGGAGGCATCTGCTGGGTTTAGAAGAGGTGAGAAAACATAATAGAATGAGGTCTAGGGGGAAAATACTACCCATATGCACATGAGATAAACACAAACATATCACTCAATCAATCAAACAAAGGCATACAATCGGTCTAGAACTATCATTACAAAAAGTGCTTGGACTATACTATATACATGGTGGAATACTACTACTGATATGGTGGTCGACTAGAAAAATTGATCGGTCGAAGACTCCATGATATCTGCTCCAGCTTCATCAACATAGTCATCATCGCTATCGTCAGGGTCCGAGTCAGTGTCGTCGATGATGATGTAGTTCTACGGGCAAGCGGAACTGTCATCTTCTCCTCCTGGCACGGGGTCTCCCATGAAAACTCCTAGCTTCCTTGTCAGGTCGTCATTCTTCTCCACTAGTACGATGATTTCCTCCATATAATCTTCGCGTGTAGCCTTGAGTTCTTCCTCCAGTTCCGTGATCCTTGTCATCACCTTCTTCAAATCTGTCATGCATGCACACATCTAGTTCTCCTGGCGTCGGATGTGTTGGTTTAACTCCAGGATGAAAGCGGCAATCGATCTATCCTTCCTGGTGCTGATCATCTCCCATTGCTCGTCTCGGCGCCCACAAATCTGATAGATAGTATCCTTGAGATCATTGTGGTAAACTTCTCCAATGCTTCCCATGGTAATTGTGAGCTGCCATACTCTTTCCTAAACTCCAGGTTGGTGCATCAAAGGAAAACTCTATGGGCTCAGTGACTAGCGTGAATGTCCTTCCTGGAACTTGAACTTGAATCATCCAGCGCTCCACTTCTGGTAAAGTGGCATTGTAAGTCCCGGTGATGCTTGGTATTCTAATATTCAGGTACCTAGTAACTTCCTTCAAGTGGCGTCCAAAAGGGGTGTCTTCATCCGGTTGCGTGAACTTGATCCTTGCATCCGCCATCCTAAAGAGTAGAAAATGGAGAGGAGTCAGAAATGAGTAGAGAGTAGTGATCTAGGGCTTTAGCTTAGTGGTCGTGTCCTACAGTCAGTGTGTGCTCTGATACCATCTTTGTAGCGACCAGACCTCAAACAGTCTGATCTCTGTGCATCAGTGTCATCCCTGGATCGGTAATGCTGACACGCACAGTACACTAGTGCAGAACCGGGCTTTAGCGCCGGTTCGTAAGGGCCTTTAGTGCCGGTTCTGCAACCGGCACTAAAGAGTGGAGACTAAAGGCCCCCCCTTTACTACCGGTTCGGCACGAACCGGCGCTAAAGTGCCACCACGTGGCACGATCCAGGCCCGGGTGCTGGTAGACCATTAGTACCGGTTGGTAGCACCAACCGGTACTAAATGTTTGGGGGGGGGTTTGGTTTCAATTTTTATTTTTCCATTAATTTTGTGTTTTCCATTTAATTATTTTTTGTTTGCTGGTATTTTACGATACTACATATTGTACACGTTATGCATATATATAAATAGATTTTCTCATAGAACCGATCATATATATATATAATTGAATGTCTCACAACCAACATTAATTATTCACACATACACATATATATATATACAATTTCTCCTACATGTTGCCTTGGTGCCTTCGGAGCACGATGACAAGTGGTTCATGGGGGCGGTAGTGGGTAATAGTATTCTCCTTTGGGATCTATGACCTGGTCGAGCAAAAATCCCGCTATTTCCTCTTGAAGTGCTAGTATGCGCTCCGTTCGTAGGAGCTGCTCCCGCACCTCTCTGAACTGTTAAGAAGGAGATCAATATGCATGTGTATTAGTTGTGTGACTAGATATCGATAATGGTGTAAAAATTTGTGAATAGTTTCTGACAAACGTACCCAGTCCTGTCTATCAGATCTGCTCCTTTCGGACGCCATCATGCGAATGTTCTCGCAAACGTAGAATGCACACAGTTCAGTCCCCGGCGCCTGCTTCAGGGCCTTTACGAGAATTGAATTTAATCAGGTAATAATTAATCAAGCATGATAATTAATTAATGGTATTGAAACAAGAATTAAAGAGATGGTAGCTAGCTAGCTAGTACTACTTAATTACTTACCTTGGGTCGATACCAAAATAGCTTTTGTCGCCATTTTCCTGGAGTCACCTTGATGAACTTTTCCCAAGCCCTGCCCGCCGGCAAAGAAAATTAATAAAGGGGTTATTAAATAGTTCATATCAGGAAATGACGAACTAAATAGGCAGAGATATAGTTAATAATGATTGAAATTACCTGTTGACTATCCCCTTCACGATGTTGTAGTCACTTTCTTTTTTAAGTAGTGAGTCCAGTACTTCAACTTTTCCTTCTTCAACTCTAATGTCTAACAAGATCCAGTGGTACCTGCATGCGCATACGTTTGCATGTATAAATTAAGCGGGCATGTGCATAACACTAATCAACTATAACCCTAAACCCTATACACTTATTAACATCTAGCTAGTAAGCAAAAACAGAATTTGTAGTACAAGACAGTGTGACTCACTCGAAGTTGTAAGGAAGTAGTATATCTTCATTGGTATTGAGGCGCTTCAAGAACTCTAGCATGTTTTTCTCTACATCTTGTCTACACCATTCCAATTTCCATGTGTATTCATTAACGGTATTTGGGTCAATGAACCCAATGCCATAGCATCCAGCTTTTTTCATTTCATACATCCTCATCCTGCATAATACCACTGAAAATAATATATAGTGAGGATATATAATTACAGGTAATTAATGATCAATCAATGAGCACTAGAGCTAGCTTGAGACTTAAATTACAGAAAGAAATCACTTACAGACAATAGCAACTGACGATAGATTTGTCGAGTCCATCTTGATTGAATAACTGAAATAGTTTTGAATATTCAACGGATAGAGCTTTCTTATGGAAGTAATGATCTCCCTTGACTTGCACCATGAGGGACTCAATTGGAACTCTTGGTAATTTTCATGTACCAATCATGCAATTCATACATTCTCGTTGGGAGGTTCTTGACCTCGTCTGGCTCGACCAAAGGTTGGCCCCGGACATATTTCTGTTTTATTTCCTCCTCTCTAAGGGGAGACATGGCTCGATCTCGAGGATTTGTCCAATAGTGATCTTGAGCATTTCAGCCTGCATTATATGCTCCTTGGTTATTACCACATCGCCCAGCTGGGGCACATTAACGGTTTGCCCACAATAATATTGGGTGCGCGTACTCTCATGTGTTGTTGGCACAACAAGCGGGGGGATCGATTGCGCCGCCTGTTCTCCCAGCTGGGGAACGGTTTTCCCGCATATTTTGACAGCTGCTTGTTGGCTCGAGCTGGAGTTGCTTCTTTTTGTAGTCGTGCTCGATGTGCCTTCCTGATTTGGCACTCATAGTCTGAGTCAACAGGCTTGGGAGCTAGTTTTCTTGCCATATGAATAAAGTGGTCCATAACTTTCTCAGGCACTTTCTCCCTCGGCGGCGGTGCCGGTTTCGGTCCAAAATGGGAGTCCACTTCGGCCCTCACTATGGCTGTGTTTTGCTCCTCGGTCATGTCGTAAGGCCTCTGAGGAAGAGGAGCGAGGCTTGGACCATATTTATATCACTTGTGTCCGCATGTTCCTCCTGTACTACCTCGACTCATACCGCTACGCACCATAGTTGCGGCGTGTCTCTTCTGTGATTGCTGAGGCGGCGGAGACGGCTGACGTGGCTGAGTTGGAGCAGGAGGAGTGGCCTGACGCTGTGCCGGACTTGAGGAAGGAGGTGTGGCCTGACACGGTGTCGGACTTGAAACGGGAGGAGTGGCCTGACGTTGTGCCGGACTTGAAGCAGGAGTCTGCTCACGCATTCATGGACTTGAAGGAGCGGGAGTCTACTGACACAGTGGCGGACTTCGAGGAGGAGTCGGCTCACGCGTTCGTGGACTTGGAGGAGCGGGAGTCTGCTGACTCGGTGGCAGACTTTGAGGAGGAGTCGGCAGACGCGGTGTCGGTGGACTTCGAAAGACAATGCAATCCTTTCTCCATAGGATGATACGATATATGGCCTCTCCCAGTGTGTGCTCGTCGTCACCTCCAGGAATGTCAAGCTGTAGCCCCGAATATGGGTCCACCACCTCATCAACCAAGATACGAGCATAGCCCGCTGGAATCGGGGTGCAATGGAAGGTTGCTTCGGGGGTAATTGTAAAAGCAACAACGTCCGCCACCTTCATGGATATGTTCTTCATTTTGAAGTGTAGCTCACAGTTAGTGTTCTATATGATGTCATCCACAGGGTATGTATCCAGCAGTGCGTCGCCCGTGGCGGAACCAACGCTGCTTCTCGGCAGGGATGGGACGGTGCTATCCAATGCTGGACGATCATCCGTTTGCTGTTGCCGCTGCTGAGACCCCCTTTCCTGGCTAAGTGAGTCGATCTGCTGCTGCTGCTGGAATTTGAGTTCCAATTCCGCGTGCCTTGCTTCTAGGCCTTTAAGGCGTCCTGCATCCTGCTTCCTCTGCTCCTCCTCCAGCTTCCTCTTCTTCTCCTCCTCCATCTTCTTTCTTGCACGGGTCCTGTAGTCGTCGTTCCATTCCGAAAAGCCCTCATACCAGGGAATAACGCCCTTGCCTCGTGTTCTTCCCGGGTGTTCAGGATTTCCCAGGGCGTGCGTAAGCTCGTCGTTCTCTCTGTTGGGCGTGAACACCCCCTTTCGAGCATCTTCTATTGCGTCAAGTAACTTTTGTTCGGCTCCTTTTAGACTTGCCTTCTTCGAAACCAGGCATGTCTTCGGGTCCAACGCCCACCCATGCGCATAGAACCAAGTTCTGCACCTGGGGGGGCAGCTCCTAGTAACCGGAGTGACCCTTGCATCCTCCATCTCTTGCTCAGACTTATCCCACTTAGGCATTGCCACCGCGTAGCCACCTGGCCCCAGCCTATGGAACTGCGTCTTTTTTGCGGCATTGGCCTTGTTTTTTCTCAACTGTTCCTTAGATAATTCTGATTCCTTGAATTTCACGAAAGCGGGCCAGTGTTCTCTTTGCTTCTCCAGTGTTCCCTTGAATTCTGGAGTCTTCCTTTCTGCAGCGAGGTAGTTGGCCCATACAGTTTTCTTGTGGGTGTTGAATGCAATTGCCATCTTCTTAAGAGCAGCGTCCTTGACTTTCTGCACATCTGCATCAGTGAAATAATCTGGTAGGGTGAAATGTTCCATCAGAGATTCCCAAAGATTTTGTTTTGCTCTGTCGTCGACCCAAGTAACATCTAGACGTTTAGTTTTTGGCTCTTTCCATTATTGAATGGAGATCAGGAGTTGGTCCTTCACAAGAACTCCGCACTGACGGGTCCACTTTTTCGCAATGTTCTTAGGCGTGAGGGGTTCGCCATTAGCTTTGATGGAACCGATGTTGTACTTTACACCCTCCTTCAACTTTTTGCCCAGGCCTCGCTTTGTCCTGCTATCTGTAGAAGCAGATTTTCTCGATCCGGAGGGCTGAAAGAAGAAAGATTGATTCGTTAATATATGTTCAAATAAAAAAAACATGTGATGATCACCAGATGCCTGCTTATATAAATATACCTCGGCGGTAGTCTTTGTTATTTCAAGATCAACATTGTGTGTGTCAACATAAACATTGTCTGCGTCATCATAATCATAATCATAGTTCATGACTTCATCAGCTCGGTCGTCGAGATCGAATATGTTATCATCACCCTCCCCGGTATTGTTCAGATATTGGGAGCCGTGATCTGTTTCATTCAGATCATCTAGCCTGCGAGGGCTGCGTATGATCTCGAACAATTCCTCTTCTCTCTCTCTGGCGGTATTGTCCGCCATAGCTTTTACTTAAGTAATACAGAAGAAATATAAAACAATTTAGTATTCAAATTACAATGCATGGATGCAATCAATAAGGAAAAACTGAATCATATAGTACATAATATGCATCGTCTCGAATGATATATAATCTCGAGTACATCGTCTCGAATAATATATATAATCTCGAATACATTGTCTCGAATATTATATATCGAATACATCACTGGCTAGGTAGCTAATAAAGATCGAATACTATAGAAGAATCTAGGCCACTATTGGTTCCTGGGGCGCGAGCGGTGGACACCCAAAGAGAAGGAACCATCACAGGATCATATCTCCGGTCATCTGCCCAAAGAACCAGCTAGGTATTCGAGAACCTGACGTCCACAGCAGCCATGTAGCGATGGACGTGCTCGTCCTCCTCCCTGACACGACGACGCACTACCTCTGGCGGGGCCGGCTCCCTCTGCACCGAATGTGGCCCACGCGAACGCCACCAAAGGAGATCAGGGTCGACGACGGGACCCGAGGCCGGGTTCCTCACCAAGCGGCGCACCCCTCCAGGTAGCTCCACCCAGTGCCAGCCCGGCGGAGCCCAGTCCCGGACATGGGTCAGCCGGACGTCATGGCGAACGGGTCGACGGCGAGGATGCGGGCAAAATTATATGCCCGCAAAAAGTAACATTTTTTAAATGTGATTGGATTGTGATAACTAAAATTCTATATGCAAATTCTAACACTTTGACATTAATCTAATTCATCTAGCTAAAACTAACTCTAAAATTTCTAACATTTCTATATATATAACTAACATTTCTAATATTTCTATAACTAAAAAACAGAAAAATTGCTAACATTTCTATAAATATTTCTATAACTAAAAAAGAGAAAAATTTATAACATTTGTATATAACTAACATTTCTAATATTTCTATAACAAAAAAACAGAAAAATTGCTAACATTTCTATAACAATGTGTGTGTGTGTGTGGACATGGCGGCCGGGGCAGGACCGGGGTGGGGACGACGGGAGGCGGGGGCGGGGCGCGGCGATGGGGACGATGGGGACGGGGACGGGGACGGCGACGGGGACGGCGACGGACGTTGACGGGGGCGGCGGCGAGGGGCGGCGGCGACGTGGCAGAGGAGAAAGAAGCAGAGGGAGAGATGAGAAACTGATTTTTTTGAAGTGTTTTCTTATACAGAACAACCTTTAGTACCGGTTGAAGCCACCAACCGGTACTAAAGGTCTGTTTTGGCCAGGCCAAGCGGCGGGAAGCGCCCACCTTTAGTACCGGGTGGTGGCACCAACCGGTACTAAAGGCCCACCCTTTAGTACCGGTTGGAGCCACGACCCGGTACTAAAGGGTGTGCGCTGCCAGGCGAGGGGCGCAGAAGTTTAGTCCCACGTCGCTAGTTGAGGAGCGCCAGCACCAGTTTATAAGCCCCGGCACGGCCACTACATTGAGCTCCTCTGAATAGCAGGCCTTCTGGGCCTACCTCTCCTACTCTGCCTGTGGGCCTACTGGGCTTGCGGGCCTGCATCCTGGCCCAACTATAGCTTGGGTTTCTAGTCGTATGCAGGCCGCTCTGGCCCAGTAGGTGGGCTTTTTCATTTTCTTATATTTTTTGGTTTATTTATTTTTGAGTTATTTTTTGCTGTATTTAGAGTTTCTTTGGGAATATTTTTGCTTTAGGTACAAAAAATTACAAACTTTCTATTAGTGCCGGTAGTTTACAAATTTGAACAGTTTACATTTTGGATTATTTGAAATTTGTGTGAATCACTAGTTTGTGAATAACTTAACTTTGAAAATGGATTTTTCAGTGATTCTTTTTTCTTAACTTTGGTAATGCTTAGGTTACTTAAAACATGAAATGCCTTTGTAGCGGATGAGTTTTCGTCCGAAACCCTGATACTTCGAAAGAGATTGTCCATTTTGTACACGAAGTGCATCCAGTTTTTGCGGTAACCCTCTCTACTTTTTTGCACATGCTATGTGGGTGAAATTATGATACCATGCCAACTTTCAACCTTTTCTGAGTTCATTTGAAATGCTTTTCAATTTCAGGGTCATTTAGCTGAAAAAAATCAGTAAATGCATGAAAGAATTTGTTTGCACATAAAATTTCTTCGCGTTTCAAATGCCAAAACACATAACTACCCTAACTATTATAGAGATTCCCTCCTGTGTGTGAAACACAGAAGAAAGTGATGATAGTGAAGCCGATCACATCCCAGATCTTTGGGTGTGAAACTTTTTCTTCGCGTGTGTCCCTTTGCGCCGTAGCCATGGAAAATCTTCATCATTTAACTGGATGCTCGGGTCAATATTCACTGTAAATGGAGCAATTTCATCAAACTTTTCATAATCTTCTGACATGTCTGTCTTGTCATCCACTCCCACGATGTTTCTCTTCCCAGAAAGAACTATGTGGCGCTTTGGCACATCGTATGATGCATTCGCTTCCTTATCTTTTCCTTTTCTCGGCTTGGTAGACATATCCTTCACATAGAAAACCTGTGCCACATCATTAGCTAGGACGAATGGTTCGTCTGCATACGCAAGATTGTTGAGATCCACTGTTGTCATTCCATACTGCGGGTCTTCCGTTACCCCGCCTCGTGTCATATTGACCCATTTGCACCGAAACAAAGGGACCTTCAAACCACGTCCATAGTCAAGTTCCCATATCTCCTCTATGTAACCATAATATGTTTCCTTTCCCGTCTTGGTTGTTGCATCAAAGCGGACACCACTATTTTGGTTGGTGCTCTTCTTATCTTGGGAGATCGTGTAAAATGTATTACCATTTATCTCGTACCCTTTGAAAGTCGTTATATTCGAAGATGGTAACTGGGACAGCGAGTATAGGTCATCTTCGATAGAGGCGTCATGCATGGTACGTGTCCGCAACCAGCCGGCGAAACTCCTGGTTTGTTCACGTGTAATCCAGTCATCAGACCGCTCCGGGTGTTTGGAGCGTAGAAAATTCTTGTGTTCATCCATATAGGGAGCCACCAAGGCGGAATTCTGTAGAACTGTGTAGTGTGCTTCAGTGAGAGAATGTCCGTCCATACATATTTTTGATTCCCTCCTAGCGTGCCTTTTCCATCCAGTCTGCCCTTATGCTGCGATTCAGGAACACCAAACGGCTTAAGGTCAGGAATAAAGTCAATACAAAACTCAATGACCTCATTTTCATGGCCCTTGGAGATGCTTCCTTCTGGCCTAGCACGGTTATGAACATATTTCTCTAAGACTCCCATGAACCTCTCAAAGGGGAACATATTGTGTAGAAATATAGGACCCAAAACGTTAATCTCTTCGCATAGGTGAACCAGGACGTGCGTCATGATGTTGAAGAAGGATGGCGGGAACACCAACTCGAAACTAACAAGATATTGCACAAAATCATTCTCTAACCTTGGTATGATTTCTAGATCGATTACCTTCTGAGAGATTGCATTGAGGAATGCACATAGCTTCACAATGGCTAATTGAACGTTATCCGGTAGAAGCCCCCTCAATGCAACCGGAAGTAGTTGCGTCATAATCACGTGGCAGTCATGAGACTTTAGGTTCTGGAACTTTTTCTCTGCCATGTTTATTATTCCCTTTATATTCGACGAGAAGCCAGACGGGAATCCAGCCACGGGTCAACTCCCGTCCCATCCAGGCCGTATGATGGGAACGAGACTTCAATCAACGATGACCGAGGCAACAGTGCCCCGCCCATGCCTCTGGTCAGCAGGAACATGGCAACAGTGCCCCTCACCTACCCATTGACCAGGGCCGGCGTGGCTATAGTTCCCCCGCCCTCACCGCTGACGACAGCAAGCGGCAACTTGACGGAGAGCACTGTACGCGACTCGACTCGGCCACGCCCTGACGATCGACAAGACGGCGCACAGTCCCCCTAGGCATGCGGGGCCCGCACCTAGGGGAACCCGGCGAACCACAAGGCCTCAGCGGGACCCAGCCCGGGTCCCCGGACACTGAAAATACGGACCCACCGACTTGTAACATTACCATTGTACCCCCAGGGGGTTGGACTATAAAACCCCCGGGAGCCCACGATCATTTGGGGGCCGAGCGAGAGGACTAGCCATAAAACAGCAACACCGGAGAGAAGGAGCAGCCCAAGCCTTGGCCAGCTTCCTTCCTCCTCGATACAGCTCCAGGAGCAACATTGTACTATCGATCATCCAACTACACTCGGCAGGACTATGGGTATTATCTCTCCGGAGAGCCCCGAACCTGGGTATGTCCGGCGTCCCGGGCCCGCTCAAGCCAACCTCGCCTCTGGAGTCCACCAGCGCCCTCGAGCCTCCTCCTCTCTTTAGCCATCCCTTGGCATCTGCCGTGCACCCACCACGACAGTTGGCGCCCACCGTGGGGCAGCTCGAGGAGCTGGTCGGGAGCATGCTTCAGACGGGGCCCTTCTCCTACGCCGACAAGTCCGTCGGGCTGGCGGACGACGTCGTCGGCGTGCTTGTTGCCTCCTTCCCCGCGCTGCGCATCTCCCATGCGTTCGCGGCCGACGAGTACCCCGGCGAGGTGCTCAGCTACTCCGACTCTCCCCTCTCCTTCGGCGGCGGAGTTTCCGCCGGGGCAATGGACGTCCATGTGGAGGTCTTCATCACCGGCGACGGTGCCTCCTCCTCGTCGAGCAAGACGAGGAAGGCTGCCGAAGCCAGGGCCGCAGCGGATCGGATCGAGCCATCCGATCCGTTGCGCGCCGCAATGCAGAGCCTCCGCATCCCCATCGGCACCGACGTCGACGCCGCCAACGTCGCTGAGGCCCGAACCCAGCTCGAGGAAAGGCGCCAGCAGATGCTGGACCTATCTGAGACGCTCGTCGCCACACAGCGTCGCCTGGACGCCGCTCAGCTGGAGCGCGACGCCGCCTATGGATTCACGCCCGCCGCAGCCAAGCCAAGCCGGGTCGCCGATGTGCGTGCCCGGGGAAGAGCGATCGGCCGAGCCATCGGCGCCATCTCAACCGTCTATGAGACCCCAACGAAGAACATGCGCGCTGCCCAGGCAGTCGCAGTCGGCCTGGACCAGCTCGCGGGTGAGGAGCTGAAAGAGCGCATCGGGCGGATGCGTGAACTCCTCCACGCCGCCAACACCCAGCAGGACCGCCTCAACCAACTCGCCAAGCCGGCGGGATCCGGCTCCGCCCACCTTGGCGGGCCCGACGAACTTCTGCACACCGCTTCCTCACCACCCGGCGAGGCGCACTCCAGCCGAGCCCAGACTCGGCGCGACCCGGCCGTTACAGCCGTCGGCGGATTGGGCGACGAGCCCGTCCTAGAGATCCAGAGCGGACCCGGCACATCCTGTGCTACGGCGACTCGGACCTGGTGTTGCAGCAGTGATCCGGCGAATGGGACGCCCGCGACTCCAACATGGCAAGCTACCGCTTCCTCGTCCAGAAGCTATCCGGATCCTTCGAGGGCTGCGAGTTCCTCCACGTCCCGCGCGCGGAGAACGAAGCAGCCGACACGCTCGCCAAGATCGCCTCGTCACGACAAGCCATCCCGTCCGGCGTCTCCCTCGAGCACCTGCGCAAGCCATCCGTCAAGCCATCGCGGGACTCCGAGTCCATCCACGTTCCAGATGACCCGGCTGCACCTCAACCCGGCACGGGGAATGCTGAACCCGGCCCAGGGGCTGCTCAGCTCGACCCGGCCACCATCGTCCCAGACCCGGCCGTCGCCATCCCCGACACAGGGGCTACTCAACCTAGCTCGGGGGCTGCCGACTCGGAACCCACCCTGGTGGCCGTCTTCGCCATGGTTACGGCTCCATCTTGGGCCCTCCCAATATCAGAATTTTTGGAGAACGGGGTACTCCCCATGGACGAGACCGAAGCTCAGCAGGTGCAGCGCCGGGCGTCCGCCTACAGCATCATCAACAACGAGCTCATCAAGCGCAGCTCCACCGGCGTGTTCCAGCGCTGCGTTGAGCAAGAACGGGGCATCGACATCCTCCTCGACATACATCAGGGCGAGTGCAGGCACCACGCCGCATCACGATCCATGGTGGCCAAGGCGTTCCGCCACGGTTTCTACTGGCCCACGGGCCTCCAAGATGCCGAGTCGCTCATCCTCAAGTGTGAGGGATGCCAACGCTTCAGCAAACGCAGCCACCAGCCGGCGTCGGCACTCCGCACCATACCGATCACCTGGCCCTTCGCGGTCTGGGGACTCGACATGGTGGGACCCTTCAAAACCGCTCGAGGCGGCATGACGCACTTGCTGGTGAAAGTGGACAAATTCACAAAGTGGATCGAGGCAAGACCAATCAAGAAACTGGACGGGCCAACAGCCGTCCTGTTCATCAAGGACATAGCGGTGCGCTACGGCATGCCGAACAGCATCATCACCGACAACGGCACCAACTTCGCCAAGGGCGCGCTCGAGCAATACTGCTCCGTCTCCGGCATCCGCCTCGACCTGGCCTCCGTTGCGGATCTGCAGTCCAACGGGCACGTCGAGCGGGCCAATGGACTCATCCTGTCCGGCGTCAAACCGCGACTCGTCGAGCCGCTCATCCGCTCACCCGGCAGCTGGCTTGACAAGTTGCCAGCCGTTCTCTGGAGTCTACGCACCACGACGAATCGGTCGACCGGGTTCACCCCGTTCTTCCTCGTCTACGGAGCCGAAGCCGTCATCCCGAGCGACGTCGAGTTTGACTCACCGCGCGTCGCGATGTACACCAAAGCCGAAGCCAGAGAAGCCAGCGAAGATGGCGTCGACCTGCTCGAAGAAGCACGCATCCTGCACTCAGTCGCTCGGCCATCTACCAGCAAGGCCTGAGGCACTACCACATCAAGAAGATCAAGCCCCTCGCGTTCCGCGAGGGCGACCTCGTCCTCCGACTCGTGCAAGAGCAGGCAGGCCAGCACAAGCTGTCCCGTCCATGGGAGGGCCCATTCATCGTGAGAAGGGCCTTGCGCGACCGCAACGCCTACTACCTCATCGACGCACGCAAGTCAAGGAAGCACAAGAAGGACACCGCCAGTGAAGAAACGACCCGGTCGTGGAACGTGGAACTCCTCCGCCCGTTTTACAGTTAGCCGCACACGCGTATGTATCATCGCCTTTTGTGAATGCATGAAACCATGGGGTCCCCGAACGAATCTCGAGGGCTGCCTTTGTCGACCAATTTATTGTGTCCCTATTTCCTTGCATCACTATACCACTGAACCCGGCCACCGGTCCGACTCGCTCGACCCGGGGGCTCGAGGGCTGGCCGGCTCGGTCGCCACCCCGCCGCCTTATTTGGTGATTCCTGATAAAGTTAGGATGCCGTGGTCCCCCACTTCGCCCTAAAGCCATAGATCCAGCTTTGGCTGTGGCTGGCAAGCACAACGGGCCAAAGCTCCTTCGCGCTTCATACACTTAGTCAAAGGCTGCCGGGTTGATCGACCCGGCCCACCCTTCATCAAATGAACAGCCGCACGACCGGCTGCTCACCAACCGGCTTCGCCGGATTGCCGCCAGCCGGCCCAGTGGGTGTTTCGCTTGCGCTCAATGTTTCGAGGGACCCAAGTCCTGCGCGCTCCTCTCAAAGAACCGAACTCCTTGTCACGGACCGGAGCCTCGGCCGTCTGACTCGTGGGGGGGGGGGGAGGTTTGAGAAAGGAAAAGTGCATGAAATCGGTCCAAAAAAATGGAAGGCAAAAAAGCAAAAGCACCCACGACATCTACACAAGTATTTAAGAAAAGGCCCACGACCCGAGTTCATTACACCCTAAAACCTCCAGTGGGTGGGTGGACCTGCTATTTAACAGATTTTACACAAAGTGTCTCAGGCATCTCCAGCGCCGCGTCGCGATATCGACGGCTCTCCCCTGGCGGCCTCCGGGTCCAGCGAGGTGTCGGTGTCCTCCTCAGCACCCGCGTCGCGGTAGACGCCCGTCTGCTCCGAGCTACCCTCCGGATCGTGGAGGAGCAATCCGTAGTCGTCGCCGTCCACGGCCTTGCAGTCTTCCGTCCGCTCCAGATGGAGCTTGTCGTGGAAGGCGAACTCGGCGATGTAGCTGGCCCGGGAGGCGATCCGGCCGGCTTGCTCCTGCAAGAGCTGTTCCGAACCGGCCCGCTGGCCCATCAACGCGTCCAGCTGCAGGTCCGGATGCCAGGACAGCGTGAACCGGAGCGCCATCTCAGCACCGGCACGAGCGGCGAAGACGCGCCACTCGCCAAGCCGGTCCAGCCCCATCTCCAACCAATGCGCTGATAGCGGACGGCTTCCTCCGCCAGCCATTGCGTCTCTGGGAAGGCCCCTGCCGCAAAGGAAGAAGCGAGTTAGAAGAAGAACAACAAGGAAGAAAAGCCGGATCCCGACCCGGCAAACGACAAGAAAAAGCACTTACTGGAGAAGGACTCTTCCAGGTGATGCGCCTCAAGCAACGTACCACGCCACTCCCGCCTCATGGCGCGGTCGCGCTCCTCGAGCGCCTTATCCAGATCGGCCACCTTGGCAAGGGCCGCCTTCAGCTCGGCGTGCTTGTCTTCGGCCGCCTTCTCGGCCGCCTCGTGGCGACGGGCCTCGTCCTGACGGGCCCCCTCAGCCGTGGTGACCTGCCCCCGCAGGCAATTCACCTCGGCCTGGAGCCGGCCCTTGTCGTCGGCCAGCTGGCCGTGCTGCTGGTCCGCCTCCACCAGGGCCTGCTGCACCTCTGCCACCTTGGCGGCTTCCGCCTTAAGGAGGTCCACCTCGGCCTCGAGGCGGCTCTTGTGACGCGCCAGCTGCTCATGCAGCCAGTTGGCCTCGTCGAGAGACCGCCGAGCCGCGGCCGCCTCCGCCCTTGCCTGCGCCGCCTCGACGCCATGACGGACGGTGTCGGCAACGAGCCGGTCGTAGTGATGACCGGCCCGGAGCAGACGAGTCCGCCAGGACAGCACCTCGGCTGCGAAAAAGAAGGACTCAGCAGAAGAAAAAAGCAAGACTTAAGATTTGGCCCAACTGTTACACAGTTGGCCCGAATCTCGGGGGCTACACCCAGTGGGTGCGCTAGCGCGCCCCCACTAGAAAAGAGCACCAGAATACCTGCGGCGACGCGGAGCTCCTCCTCCTTGGCGGGAAGCTGCTCCATGAGCTCCCGGTGCTTGCCCAGGAGACGATTGTAGGGGGCGACCCGGAAGGCGTCGAGATGCTGAAGAAAGCAGAAATCAGAACAAGGCCAAAACTCTAAAGATTCGACCAAACTAGTACGTAGTTGGCCCGAACCTCGGGGGCTACACCCAGTGGGTGCGTTGGCGCACCCCCACAAAGAAGAAATTACAAGAAGACTTGCCAGAACGGCGCGCTCCAGGTCGCGCGTCTGCTCCACCTCGGCCTGGGCGAAGGCCTCGAGCCGTTCCGTCCGGCCTCGCAGGCGGCGACTGACGGCGTCCAGCGCCGCCTCCTCCTGGTCTGAGGCCCGAAGACAATGGCGCACCCACTCCGCGCCGGCTGCGGCACGGCAGCTTGGCGCCCTCCCTGCCGGGGCACCAAGGCATACTCCCCGCTGGCCGCTCGCGACACGGCCAGCACCTCCTCCGACGCCCCACCCAGCGCTGACCATGACCCGGACGCCGGGACGCCCTGCGTCGCCGTCTACGGCCCAGCTGTCGGGGTGGCCTCCGGCACTGCCGCCCGCGGTGCCTCCTCCAAAACCGCAAGCTTTGGGCTGCCGGCGAGCACCTTCTTCTGCGCGTTCCTGGAGTTCTTCGGGCTCCAGCCGCATCATCATGGCGCCGGCGCTATCGTCCAGCTCTCCGGCTTCGTCACCCTCTGCAAGGCGTACCTGGGGGTCGAGCCTACGATCGACCTCTAGGCACGCTTCTTCTCCTTGCTTACGGGGGAAACTGCGAAGGTCCACTCATCCGAAGACGGTAGACCTTCACAGCTTCGGGGACTACTGTCGGGCGGATGGACCCCGGGCAGGCAACGGAACCCGGATCCTCTTCAAAAAACAATGGGGCTGGAACCGCCCCTCAATACCGGGACGCGCTTGGCCGGGTCGCTCGACCCGGCCGAGCACCGCAAGCCGGCCAGACTAGCCGACCCGGCAAGACATGTCGACTCGGCCTCAACAACTAGCGCAAGACAGCCGAACCCAGCACGGCCAAAGCCTCCTCACCAAGCCAGCGCCACCCATGGCGTGCTACGCAATCGAGCCGCGGGTCAACTCCCGTCCAATCCAGGCCGTATGATGGGGACAACACTTCAATCAACAATGACCGAGGCAACAGTGCCCCGCCCATGCCTCTGGTCAGAAGGAACGTGGCAACAGTGCCCCTCATCTACTCGCCACAATCCCTCAGCGGGACCCAGCCCGGGTCCCCGGACACCGACAATACGGACCCACCGACTTGTAACATTACCATTGTACCCCCGGGGGGTTGGACTATAAAACCCCCGGGAGCCCACGATCATTCGGGGGGCGAGCGAGAGGACTAGCCACGAAACCGCAACACCGGAGAGAAGGAGCAGCCCAAGCCTTGGCCAGCTTCCTTCCTCCTCCATACAGCTCCAGGAGCAACATTGTACTATCGATCATCCAACTACACTCGGCAGGACTAGGGGTATTATCTCTCCGGAGAGCCCCGAACCTGGGTATGTCCGGCGTCCCGCGCCCGCTCATGCCAACCTCGCCTCTGGAGTCCACCAGCGCCCTCGAGCCTCCTCCTCTCTTTAGCCATCCCTTGGCATCTGCCGTGCGCCCACCACGACAATGTTCGTTCCGAAAATCACGTTCCCGAAGGTTTCATTCCGTTTGGACTACGTTTGATATTCTTTTTCTGCAAAACTCTGAAATAGGCAAAAAACAACAATTCTGGGCTGGGCCTCCGATTAATAGGTTAGTCCCAAAAATAATATAAAAGTGTATAATAAAGCCCAATAATGTCCAAAACAGAAGATAATATAGCAGGGAGCAATCAAAAATTATAGATACGTTGGAGACCTATCACAAGCCCCCCCATGATCACCCGATATCGCCTATTCCTTCTCTCTACTGCTAGCATTAGAGTAGTGTAGCATGTTACAGCTTTCGGCTAATCCTATTCTGCTGCATAGCCTGTCATTGTTGCAACAGTTGTTACCCTTACTTGCAATCCTATATGCTTAGTATAGGATGCTAGTATACCATCAGTGGCCCTACGTTCTTGTCCATCTGCCATGCTATACTACCGGGCCGTGATCACTCGGGAGGCGATCGCGGGTATATAATTACATACATATTATATCATACATGTGGTGACTAAAGTCGGGTCGGCTCGTAGACTACCCGCAAGTGATTCGATGTGGGGGCTGAAAGGACGGGTGGTTCCATCCCAGTAGTGGTGGGCCTGACTTCCCGACGGCCCCCGACTGTTACTTTGTGGCGGAGCGATAGGGCAGGTTGAGACCACCTAGGAGAGAGGTGGGCCTGGCCCTAGTCGCCTTCCGCGGTTACTTCAAAATAACACGCTTAACAAGATCTTGGTATTTGATCTGAGTCTGTCCACTGGCCTATACGCACTAACCAACTACATGGGAACAGTTATGGGAACTCGACATCGTGGTATCAGCCGAAGCCTTCTTGACGTCAGCGACTGAGCGGCGCGCGCCAAATTGGACTGGAACGCCTCCTCTTGTATTAGGGAGGCTAGGTCTACTTACGGGCCGCGTACGCAATGTGCAGGTGTGCAATGGGAGATGGGCCTAGACCCCTGCATGCATAAGATTTAGACCGGCGTGCCGACCTCTCTGTTGTGCCTAGGTACAGCTGCGACGTGTTGATGTCCCGAGGCCGGGCATGACCCAGGAAAGTGTGTCCGGCCAAAGGGGATCGAGCGTGTTGGGTAATGTGGTGCACCCCTGCAGGGAAGTTTATCTATTCAAATAGCCGTGATCCTCGGTAACAGGACGACCCGGAGTTGTACCTTGACCTTATGACAACTAGATCCTCGGTAACAGGACCCCGACTGTTACTTTGTGGCGGAGCGCCCGGTGATACGTCCATTTTGCATCATGCTTTTATTCGATATTTATTGCATTATGGGCTGTTATTACACATTATGGCACAATACTTATGCCTTTTCTCTCTTATTTTACAAGGTTTACATGAAGAGGGAGAATGCCGGCAGCTGGAATTCTGGGTTGGAAAAGGAGCAAATATTAGAGACCTATTCTGCACAGCTCCAAAAGTCCTGAAACTTCACGGAGGCAGTTTTTGGAATTAATAAAAAATATTTGCGAAAGAATCAACCAGAGGGGGGGCACCCACCATCCACGAGGGTAGGGGCGCGCCCTACCGCGTGGGCGCGCCCCCTGCCTCGTGGGCCCCCTAGCAGGTCTCCGGTGCCCATCTTCTGCTATATGAAATCTTTTACCCTGGAAAAAATCATAAGCAAGCTTTCGGAACCAAACACCGCCGCAACGAGGCGGAACCTTGGCGGAACCAATCTAGGGCTCCGGCGGAGCTGTTCTGCCGGGGAAACATCCCTCCGGGAGGGGGAAATCATCACCACCGTCATCACCATCGATCCTCTCAGCGGGAGGGGGTCAATCTCCATCAACATCTTCACCAGAACCATCTCCTCTCAAACCCTAGTTCATCTCTTGTATCCAATCTTTGTCTCAAAACCTCAGATTGGTACCTGTGGGTTGCTAGTAGTGTTGATTACTACTAGTAGTTGATGCTAGTTGGTTTATTTGGTGGGAGATCATATGTTCAGATCCTTTATGCACATTCCTACCCCTTTGATTATGAACATGAATATGATTTGTGAGTAGTTACGTTTTTTTCCTGAGGACATGGGAGAAATCTTGCTATAAGTAGTCATGTGAATTTGGTATTCGTTCGATATTTTGATGAGATGTATGTTGTCTTTCCTCTAGTGGGGTCATGTGAACGTCGACTACAGACACTACACCACTATTTGGGCCTATAGGAAGGCATTGGGAAGTAATAAGTAGATGATGGGTTGCTAGCGTGACAGAAGCTTAAACCCTAGTTTATGCGTTGCTTCGTAAGGGGCTGATTTGGATCCATATGTTTCATGCTATGGTTAGGTTTACCTTAATACTTCTTTTGTAGTTGTGGATACTTGCAATAGGGGTTAATCATAAGTGGGATTCTTGTCCAAGAAAGGGCAGCACCCAAGCACCGGTCCACCCACATATCAAATTATCAAAGTAACGAACGCGAATCATATGAGCGTGATGAAAACTAGCTTGACGATAATTCCCATGTGTCCTCGGGAGAGTTTTCCTTCATATAAGAGTTTGTCCAGGGTTGTCCTTTGCTACAAAACTGATTGGGCCATCTTTCTGCACCTTATTTACTTTCATTATTTGTTGCCCGTTACAAATTACCTTATCACAAAACTATCTGTTACCGATAATTTCAGTGCTTCCAGAGAATACCTTACTGAAAACTGCTTGTCATTTCCTTCTGCACCTCGTTGGGTCCGACACTCTTACTTATCGAAAGGACTATGATAGATCCCCTACAATTGTGGGTCATCAAGACTCTTTTCTGGCGCCGTTGCCGGGGAGTGAAGCGCCTTTGGTAAGTGGAATTTGGTAAGGAAAAATTTATATGGTGTGCTGAAATTTACTGTCACTTGTTACTATGGAAAGTAATCCTTGGAGGGGCTTGTTTGGGGTATCTTCTCCCTGACCAGTAGAGCAAAGAGTTGCTCCTCAACCTACTGAACCTACTGAAAATGTTTACTTTGAAATTCTTTCGGGTATGATAGAGAAACTGCTAGCTAATCCTTTCACAGGTGATGGAACATTACATCCTGATTTGCACCTAATCTATGTGGATGAAGTTTGTGGATTATTTAAGCTTGTAGGTATGCCCGAGGATGTTATCAAGAAGAAGGTATTCCCTTTATCTTTGAAGGGAAAGGCATTGACATGGTTTAGGCTATGTGATGATATGGGATCATGGAACTACAACTGATTGAAATTGGAATTTCATAAGAAGTTTTATCCGATGCATCTTGTTCATCGTGATCGTAATTATATATATAATTTTTGGCCTCGCGAAGGAGAAAGCATCGCTCAAGCTTGCGGGAGGCTTATGTCATGCTCGGCTTTCTCTCAATAATCGCTCCATGCTCGATACTTCTTGTACTAGTTCTTTTATGATGAAGACTATTGAATTCAAATGGGATTTATTGGAGAGAATTAAACGCAACTCTGAAGATTGGGATCTCGACGAAGGTAAGAGTCAGGTATAACACCCAAGTTTGATTGTGTTAAATCTTTTATGGATACCGATGTTTTCCATGAATTTAGCACTAAATATGGACTTGACTCTGAGATAGTAGCTTCTTTCTGTGAATCCTTTGCTAGTAATGTTGATCTCCCTAAGGAGAAGTGGTTTAAATATAATCCTCCCATTGAACTAAAAGTAGTTGCACCTATTAAAGTTGAAGAAAAGATTATCACTTATAATGTTGATCCTGTTGTCCCTACTGCTTATATTGAGAAACCACCTTTCCCTGTTAGAATAAAGAATCATCCTAAAGCTTCAACTGTGGTTTGTAAGAGTAACAATAGAAAACCTACACCCCCCAGAGCAAATTAAATTTGAACCTAGTATTGCTATGGTTAGAGATCTCTTGGCTGATAATATTGATGGGCATGTTATTTACTTCTGTGATGAAGCTGCTAGAATTGCTAGGCCGGATACTAAATATAAACATAGACCTGTTGTAGGCATGCCTGTCATTTCTTTTAAAATAGGAGATAATTGTTATCATGGCTTATGTGATATGGGTGCTAGTGCAAGCGCAATACCTCATTCCTTATACAAATAAATTGTGCATGATATTGCACCTGTTGAGATAGAGGAAATTGATGTTACAATTAAGCTTGCCAATAGAGATACTATTTCACCAGTTGGGATTGTTAGAGATGTATAAGTCTTGTGTGGGAAAGTTAAATATCGTGCTGATTTTCTTGTTCTTGTTTCCCCACAAGATAACTTTTGTCCAATTATATTTGGTACACACTTCTTGAACACTGTTAACGCTAGGATAGACTGGAAAAAGGATGTTGTTACTATTGGTCTAGGGGATATGTCTCATGAATTTAATTTTGCTAAATTTCGTAGAGAACCTCATGATGAAGAATTGCCTAGTAAAGATGAATTTATTGGTCTTGCTTCAATTGTCGTGCCTCCTAATGATCCTTTAGAACAATACTTGCTAGACTATGAAAATGATATGTTTATGCATGAAAGAAGGGGAATAGATGAAGTATTCTTTAAACATGGACCTATTTTGAAACACAACCTGCCTGTTGAAATCCTAGGGGATCCTCCTCCACCCAAGGGTGATCCCATGTTTGAGCTTAAACCATTACCTGACACTCTTAAATATGCTTATCTTGATGAAAAGAAGATATATCCTGTTATTATTGGTGCTAACCTTTCAGAGCATGAAGAAAAGAAATTATTGAAAACTCTGAAGAAGCACCGTGCTGCTGTTGGATATACTCTTGATGATCTCAAGGGAATTAGTCCCACTTTATGCCAGCACAAAATAAAATTGGAGAAAGACGCTAAACCGGTTGTTGATCACCAACGACGGTTAAATCCTAAGATGAAGTAAGTGGTAAGAAAAGAAATAATAAAGCTTCTGGAGGCAGGTATAATTTATCCCGTTGCTGATAGTCAGTGGGTATGTCCTGTCCATTGTGTCCCTAAGAAGGGAGGTATTACCTTTTATTGATCAAATGCTAGAAAGATTACCAAACATACACATTTTTGCTTTCTAGATGGTTATTCTGGTTTCTCTCTAATACCTGTGTCAAAAGAGGATCAAGAAAAGACCACTTTTACTTGCCCTTTCGGTACCTTTGCTTATAGACGTATGCCTTTTGGTTTATGCAATGCACCTGCTACCTTTCAAAGATGCATGATGGCTATATTCACTGATTTTTGTGAAAAGATCGTTGAGGTTTTCATGGATGATTTCTCCGTATATGGAACTTCTTTTGATGATTGCTTGAGCAACCTTGATCGAGTTTTGCAGAGATGTGAACAAACTAATCTTATCTTGAATTGGGAAAAGTGTGATTTTATGGTTAATGAAGGTATTGTCTTGGGGCAGAAAATTTCTGAAAGAGGTATTGAAGTTGATAAAGCTAAAGTTGATGCTATTGAAAAGATGTCATGTCCTAAGGACGTCAATGGTATAAGAAGTTTCCTTGGTCATGTCGGTTTTTATAGGAGGTTCATTAAGGACTTCTCAAAAATTTATAGGCCTCTGACTAACCTCTTACAAAAGATGTTCCTTTTGTCTTTGATGATGATTGTGTAGAAGCATTTGAAATACTTAAGAAAGCCTTGATTTCTGCACCTATTGTTCAGCCACCTAATTGGAATTTACCCTTTGAAATTATGTGCGATGCTAGTTATTATGCTGTAGGTGTTGTTCTAGGACAAAGAGTTGATAAGAAATTAAATGTTATCCAATATGCTAGTAAAACTCTAGACAGTGCCCAGAGAAATTATGCTACTACTGAAAAAGAATTTTTAGCAGTTGTATTTGCCTGTGATAAGTTCAGACCTTATATTGTTGATTCTAAAGTTACGGTTCACACCGATCATGTTGCTATTAAATATCTTATGGAAAAGAAAGATGCTAAACCTAGACTCATTAGATGGGTTCTCCTACTACAAGAATTTGATTTGCATATTATTGATAGAAAGGGAGCTGAGAAGCCCGTTGTAGACAACTTGTCTAGGTTAGAGAATGTTCTTGATGACCCACTACCTATTGATGATAGCTTCCCGGATGAACAATTAGCTGTCATAAATGCTTCTCGTACTGCTCCATGGTATGCTGATTATGCTAATTACATTGTTGCTAAATTTATACCACCTAGTTTCACATACCAACAAAAGAAAAAGTTTTTCTATGATTTAAGACATTACTTCTGGGATGACCCACACCTTTATAAAGAAGGAGTAGATGGTGTTATTAGACGTTGTGTACCTGAGCATGAACAGGAACAGATCCTACGCAAGTGTCACTCCGAAGCTTATGGAGGACACCACGCTGGTGATAGAACTGCACATAAGGTGTTGCAATCCGGTTTTTATTGGCCTACTCTTTTCAAAGATGCCCGTAAATTTGTCTTGTCTTGTGATGAATGTCAAAGAATTGGTAATATTAATAGACATCAAGAAATGCCTATGAACTATTCACTTGCTATTGAACCATTTGATGTTTGGGGCTTTGATTATATGGGACCGTTTCCTTCCTCCAATGGGTATACACATATTTTAGTTGTTGTTGATCACGTTACTAAGTAGGTAGAAGCTATTCCAACTAGTAGTGTTGATCATAACACCTCTATTAAGATGCTTAAAGAAGTTGTTTTTTTTGAGGTTTGGAATCCCTAGATACTTAATGACTGATGGTGGTTCACATTTTATTCATGGTGCTCTTCGTAAAATGCTTGCGAAGTATGATGTTAATCATAGAATTGCATCTCCGTACCATCCACAATCTAGTGGTCAAGTAGAATTTAGTAATAGAGAGCTCAAATTAATTTTGCAAAAGATTGTTAATAGATCTAGAAAGAATTGGTCCAAGAAACATGATGATGCATTATGGGCCTATAGAACTGCATATAAAAATCCTATGGGTATGTCTCCGTATAAAATGGTTTATGGAAAAACATGTCACTTACCTCTCGAACTAGAACATAAGGCATATTGGGCCATTAAAGAGCTCAATTATGATTTCAAACTTGCCAGTGAGAAGAGACTATTTGACATTAGCTCTCTTGATGAATGGAGAACCCAGGCCTATGAGAATGCCAAACTGTTCAAAGAAAAAGTTAAAAGATGGCATGACAAAAGGATACAAAAGCGTGAGTTTAATGTAGGTGATTATGTGTTGCTATTCAACTCTCATTTAAGATTTTTTGCAGGAAAACTTCTTTCAAAATGGGAAGGTCCTTACGTTATCGAGGAGGTCTATCGTTCAGGTGCCATAAAAATCAACAACTTCGAAGGCACAAATCCAAAGGTGGTGAACGGTCAAAGAATCAAACATTACATCTCAGGTAATCCTATAAATGTTGAAACTAATGTTATTGAAACCGTAACCCCGGAGGAATACATAAGGGACACTTTTCAGAACGTTTCAGACTCCAAAAAGGAATAGGTATGTGGTACGGTAAGTAAACCGACTCCAAAACAGATCTAATGGTAATTTTTCTCCGTTTGGGAATATTTAAGAAAATAGGAAAATACGAAGTAGTCCAGGAAGGACACGAGGCGTCCACGAGGGTGGATGGCGCGCCCTACCCCCTGGGCACGCCCCCCTGCCTCGTGCGCACCTCGTGTGCTCTCCGGATTCCGTTTTCTTGCACGATACTTCTTTTGGTCGGTAAAAATTCATTATATAATCTCCCGAAGGTTTTGCCCACCGTATTCACGAAGGGGGAACTACAGAGCTCAGCTATTCCAAACTCGGTCATCCCTTCCAATGTTAAATTTCTCTCTTATGAAAATATGAAAAAGAGTGTTACTTGTTCTCCCGCAGCTATGCAACATCCATGGGTGAAAGGAGCTTTAACCGTCACGGGTAAGCTCCGTAAGGAAATAATGGACCTCAAGCAACAAGTCAATAAGCTCGAGGAAGAGAATCGTATCCTAAGGGGCACCATCGCCAAGAATATCACATCACCACCTCAGAAGAAAGAGCAATAAATACATGGGTATGGGCGTGCCAAGCCCGGGGGAGGTGCCCCGGTATCGTAACACCATCACACTCCTATCTTTACCGTTTTTCTTAGTTCGATCCTTTTGGTAATATCTTGAACTAGTAGAATAAAGTTTTAGTATGATTTAGTTTTGAGTTTTGCCTTATGATCGTTCTATGTAATCGAGTCCATGAGCTATATATAATAAAGATTAGTGTTGAGTCAAGGGCTTGATTATCTTGCTATGATCTTGAGGGAATTAAAGAAAAAGAAAGAAAAAAAGAAATAAAGAGATCATATTGATCTTATGGAGAGTACTGACTTCACATATAAAGAGTATGATGAATAAAAGTTGTTGAGAGTTGACAAACATAGTTTTTGCCATCGTTGCAATTAATAGGAAGTAATAAAGAAAGAGAGGTTTTCACATATAAATATACTATCTTAGACATCTTCTATGATTGTGAGCACTCATTAAAATATGACATGCTAAAGAGTTGATATTGGACAAGGAAGACAACGTAATGGGTTATGTTTTCTTATATCCGAAATAAAGTATATTGTCATGGATCATCCAACATGTTGAGCTTGCCTTTCTCCCTCATGCTAACCAAATTCTTTGCACCAAGTAGAGATACTACTTGTGCTTCCGAATATCCTGAAACCAGTTTTTCCGTGAGAGTCCACCATATCTACCTATGGATTGAGTAAGATCCTTCAAGTAAGTTGTCATTGTTGCATGCAATAAAAATTGCTCTCTAAATATGTATGATTTATTAGTGTGGAGAAAATCAGCTTTATACGATCTTGTGATGTGGAAGAAATAAAAGCGACGGACTGCATAATAAAGGTCCATATCACAAGTGGCAATATAAAGTGACGTTCTTTTGCATTAAGATTCCGTGGACCCAACCATAAAAGCACATGACACCCTCTACTTCCCTCTACGAAGGGCCTATCTTTTAATTTTGTCTTACACCTTATGCAAGAGTCATGGTGATCTTCACCTTTCCTTTTTACATTTTATCCTTTGGCAAGCACCTTGTGTTGGAAAGATCCTGATATATATATATATATATATATATCCAATTGGATGTAAGTTAGCATGAACTATTATTGTTGACATTACCCTTGAGGTAAAAGGTTGGGAGGCAACACTATAAGCCCCTATCTTTCTCTGTGTCCGATTAAAACTCCATAACCATAAGTATTGCGTGAGTGTTAGCAATTGTGAATGACTAAATGATAGTTGAGTATGTGGACTTGCTGAAAAGCTCTTATATAGACTCTTTCTGATGTTATGATAAATTGCAATTGCTTCAATGACTGAGATTATAGTTTGTTAGTTCTCAATGAAGTTTCTGATTCACACTTTACATTGTGAATAGATTATTACTTGAGCATAAGAAATCCTATGACAATATCTATATATGTTGCTGTTATAAGAATGATCATGATGCCCTCATGTCCGTATTTTATTTTATCGACACCTCTACCTCTAAACATGTGGACATATTATTCGTTATCGGCTTCCGCTTGAGAACAAGCGAGGTCTAAGCATGGGGGAGTTGATACGTCCATTTTGCATCATGCTTTTATATAGATATTTATTGCATTATGGGCTGTTATTACACATTATGCCACAATACTTATGCCTTTTCTCTCTTATTTTACAAGGTTTACATGAAGAGGGAGAATGCCGGCAGCTGGAATTCTGGGTTAGAAAACGAGCAAATACTAGAGACCTATTCTGCACAGCTCCAAAAGTCCTGAAACTTCACGGAGGCAGTTTTTCGAATTAATAAAAAATATTGGCGAAAGAATCAACCAGAGGGGGCCACCCACCATCCACGAGGGTGGGGGGCGCTCCCCCTGCCTCGTGGCCCCGGACCCTCGTGGGCCCCCTGGCAGGCCTCCGGTGCCCATCTTTTGCTATATGAAGTCTTTTACCCTAGAAAAAATCATAAGAAATCTTTCGGGACGAAACACTACCGCCACAAGGCAGATCCTTGGCGGAACCAATCTAGGGCTCCGGCGGAGCTGTTCTACCGGGAAACATCGCTCCGGTAGGGGGAAATCATCACCACCGTCATGACCATCTATCCTCTCAGTGGGAGGGGTCAATCTCCATCAACATCTTCACCAGCACCATGTCCTCTCAAACCCTAGTTCATCTCTTGTATCCAATCTTTGTCCCAAAACCTCAGATTGGTACCTCTGGGTTGCTAGTAGTGTTGATTACTCCTAGTAGTTGATGCTAGTTGGTTTATTTGGTGGAAGATCTTATGTTCACATCCTTTATGCACATTAATACCCCTCTGATTATGAACATGAATATGATTTGTGAGTAGTTATGTTTGTTCCTGAGGACATGGGAGAAGTCTTGCTATAAGTAGTCATGTGAATTTGGTATTCGTTCGATATTTTGATGAGATGTATGTTGTCTTTCCTCTAGTGGTGTTATGTGAACGTCGACTACATGAAACTTCACCACTATTTGGTCCTAGAGGAAGGCATTGGGAAGTAATAAGTAGATGATGGGTTGCTAGAGTGACAGAAGCTTAAACCCTAGTTTATGCGTTGCTTCGTAAGGGCTGATTTGGATCGATATGTTTCATGCTATGGTTAGGTTTACCTTAATACTTCTTTTGTAGTTGTGGATGCTTTCAATAGGGGTTAATCATAAGTGGGATGCTTGTCCAAGAAAGGGCAGCACCCAAGCACCGGTCCACCCACATATCAAATTATCAAAGTAACGAATGCGAATCATATGAGCGTGATGAAAACTAGCTTGACGATAATTCCCATGTGTCCTCGGGAGCGTTTTCCTTGATATAAGAGTTTGTCCAGGCTTGTCCTTTGCTACAAAAAGGATTGGGCCATCTTCCTACACCTTATTTACTTTCATTATTTGTTGCCCGTTACAAATTACCTTATCACAAAACTATCTGTTACCGATAATTTCAGTGCTTGCAGAGAATACCTTACTGAAAACTGCTTGTCATTTCCTTCTGCTCCTCGTTGGGTCTGACACTCTTACATACCGAAAGGACTACGATAGATCCCCTACACTTGTGGGTCATCAACAGGGCACGTTGAGACCACCTCGGAGAGACGTGGGCCTGGCCCTGGTCGGCGTCCGCGGTTACTTCAAAATAAAACGCTTAACGAGATCTTGGAATTTGATCTGAGTCTGGCCACTGGCCTATACGCACTAACCAACTACGCGGGAACGGTTATGGGCACTCGACGTTGTGGTATCACCCGAAGCCTTCGTGACATCAGCAACGGAGCGGCGCGTGCCGGATTGGACTAGAACGCCTGCTCTTGTATTAGGGAGGCCAGGTCTGCTTACGGGCCGCGTACGCAACGTGTAGGTGTGCAATGGGCGACGGGCCCAGACCCCTGCACGCATAGGATTTAGACCGGCGTGCTGAACTCTCTGCTGTGCCTAGGTAGGGCTGCGACGTGTTGATGTTCCGAGGCCAGGCATGACCCAAGAAAGTGTGTCCGGCCAAAGGGGATCAAGCGTGTTGGGTAATGTGGTGCACCCCTACAGGGAAGTTTATCTATTCGAATAGCCGTGAACCTCTGTAACAGGATGACACGGAGTTGTACCTTGACCTTATGACAACTAGAACCGGATACTTAATAAAACACACCCTTCCAAGTGCCAGATATAACCCGGTGATCGCTCTCACACAAGGCGAGAAGGGGAGGATCGACAGGTAGGATTATGCTATGCAATAATACTTGGTGAACTTACCATCTACTCGCTTCTACATGCTGCAAGACGGAGGCTGCTAGAAGCGTAGTCTTCAACAGGACTAGCTATCCCCCTCTTATTCTGGCATTCTGCAGTTCAGTCCACCGATATTGCCCCTTTACGCTGATACCCATGCATATGTAGTGTACGTCCTTGCTTGCGAGTACTTTGTATGAGTACTCACGGTTGCTTTTCTCCCTCTTTTCCCCCTTTCCATTATTTTCGGTTGTCGCAACCAGATGCCGGAGTCCAGGAGCCAGATGCCACCATCGACACCGACTTCTACTACACCGCGGGTGCCTACTGTCGGTGTCAAAACCGGTGGATCTCACGTAGGGGGTCCCGAACTGTGCGTCTAGGATCGATGGTAACGGGAGACGGGGGACACAATGTTTACCTAGGTATGGGCCCTCTCTATGGAGGTAATACCATACTTCCAGCTTGATTGATCTTGATGAAT
Source organism: Triticum aestivum (assembly GCF_018294505.1). Lineage (NCBI taxonomy): Eukaryota > Viridiplantae > Streptophyta > Magnoliopsida > Poales > Poaceae > Triticum > Triticum aestivum. Next base: position 16,974,733 of record NC_057808.1, on the reverse strand, counting down.
ATGAGTATTACAAGAGTCGATCTACCACGAGATCATAATGGCTAAAACCCTAGAAGCCTAGCCTGTATGACTATGGTAATGAGTATATCCTTTCCGGACTAACCCCTCCGATTTATATAGACACCGGGGGGATCTAGGGTTACATAGAGTCGGTTACATAAGAGGGAATCTTCATAGTCGGTCGCCAAGCTTGCCTTCCACGCCAAGGAGAGTCCAATCCGGACAAGGGTACAGTCTTCGGCCTTCACGTCTTCACAGCCCATCAGTCCGGCCCATGTATAATAGGCCGGACACTCGAGGACCCCTTAGTCCAGGACTCCCTCAGTAGCCCCTGAACCTAGCTTCAATGACGATGAGTTCGGCGCGCAGATTGTCTTTGGCATTGCAAGGCGGGTTCCCCTTTTTCTAAACTCCAAGATAGTCTTCGGATGCGATGATAGTATCCGGACCTGTTACACACACCATACACAACCGCAGAGAGAATATATTTTTGCACGAGTCTAATCTGCTGATAGCTTTTTACAACATGACATCACGTCTGTCCGGTCATAATTTCGAACCATTTTTCGTCCACCGCTCCACGTTTCGAGACGCGGCTGCCATTGGCACGTCTTGTCGAAGCAGAGATCGTGTCCCCTTATTGCGGGATTCTCATTAATGCGGGGCGTGGGTGACCCAACCGTGCCGTTTGCATGGCCCTTGGGAATAGGCGAGTGGGGAGGCGCTTCATGTTCATGGCCTTTATAAGGTGATAAGGATTCCCTTTCTTCACCCACACCTCGGTTCCTCCTCAGCCCTTCTGCCCTGAGCTCCAGCGCCCAAGCTTTAGCTTTTTCCTCATCCGAGAAAGCACTCCAAATATGTCCGGATCCGGAGCTGGAGGTAAGTGGATGGCATCCTCCGTCAAGAAGTAGGATATCAAGGAGCTCCGGGAGGCTGGATATCTGGCCAAGAAGATCGCTCACTGACTCCCGGCCAAGGGACAGATCGTCCCTACTCCAGAGCCCCACGAGAGGGTTGTGTTGCTTAAACATTTCGTCCGCGGGCTGTGGTTCCCTCTTCACCCATTCGTCCGTGGATTGATGTTTTACTATGGGCTGGACTTCCATGACCTCGCCCCCAACTTCATTCTCAACATCACGGCATTCATTGTCGTGTGCGAGGCCTTTCTCCGCATCCCACCTCTCGGCCTATGGCTGAAGACCTTCAATGTAAAACCGAAGGTGGTGAGCGGCCAGCAAGCAGAGTGCGGAGGCGCCATGGTGGGCAAGATGCCCAACGTCACCGAGCCGCGCGACGCCGATTGGGCGGCGGCCCCCAAATTCCGTTCCGTAATCCCGATGCGGCTCACATCCTGGCAAGAGAGGGGCCTAACCTGGGGTCCCTCGGACGAGCTGACCGGGCTCCAGACATGCGTCCAGAACATGATAGACAGGAAAATCAAACTTGTCAACGTGATCCAGGTCATGCTCATTCGTCGGGTCCTTCTGTGCCAATGCCGGACTTGCTACCTGTGGGAATACGATCCGGCCAAGCACCAGACGCTACTAGAGCTCTTCGGCACGGCGCACGAAGACATCTGGAAAGTGCTCTTCAAGGCTGGCGAGACGCCACCGCCCACGACCGAGGATCGCGGGCTTAGCTTAAAACGTCAGGCTAATCCGGTAAGTTCTTTCATGTTTTCAAGGTATACCCTTTACTAGCGTATTTTGAGGGGAAGCCTAAGCTTTCCTACCCATGTTTCAGGCATGGATCAAGGTAGCAGAGGGAATTAATTGTCCGGCTCCGCTGCCCGAGGACCAAGAATTCCCGCTACTGACGAGAATGCTATTTCCGGCACCTTACGAGGTGCCAGAGAAAACGGCCAAGAAAGCGGCCAAAGGGGCCAAGAAGGGCCCTTGCCGAAAAGGCGCCCTGGACGTGACGTCCGAAGACGAGACTTCCCCTTCGTCCGCTAACAACGACGACAAAGAGGAAGAAGAAAACGACTCCCCACCTGAAGTGGGAAGGAAGAAGAGAGCGGCCCCCATGAATCCGGAGGCGAAAGCACCTAAGAGGGTTAAAGGCTCTCTCGCGGATAAATCCACGTGGGATGTTGATAGCAGTCCGGAGCGGCCTCGCCGGACCAAGCCTCGGGCCGCCTCGTAAGTACCAGAATCCGAAAACGTCTGGCCTTCCCAGTTTGTAATATTGATATATCTTAAACCTTGTCACTGCAGTCTGGCACGCGATGGCTCCCCGCGATCCTTGATAGAGGGATCGCTAGACTCAAAGGAGATAGCTAGCATGTCTCCGCCACCTTCTCATTCCGTCTCTCCCAAGGGTGATGACGAGGTGGTGTCTCAAAAGACCTTCCCCGACAGAGGGGAGTTTCCGGAGATCGTCGGGGCGGCGCCCTAGGATGATTCCTCAGCCGCTGGGCACATGGGGGAAAAAGCGCCTATGGGGACTAGTGACGGGGGCCGAGTTCCCTTCGGACCTCAGCCGGATACCATTCCGGAGATCTACGCGGCTCCGGAGTCTAGCGAACGGCATTCCCCAAAAGGAGGGAATGTGCCTCTTCTGCCGGTGACCTCTGTCCAACCAGAGGCACCGGATAATCTTCTGGAGGTGCTACGAGGCTCCTCTATTGTGGGTGAACACCGTGACCTTATGGGCACGGTAGTAGAGAAGGTTCGGTTCATCAAAAGCGGACTGACCGAAGCCTGCACCAGCCTTCTAACAGGCTTTGAGGTAAGTAATGTGGTTGTAGGAAGAATATCACAGTATAGACAGTAGCCCATGTTTGGTGTTCAGGAAGGAAAAGCCGAACAGAGGATTAAGAATAAATATCGCAGGAGTCTAACATAAGTTGTCTATGTGAATAAGCAGGTATCGCTGCAGGCTGCCACCGCTCATGCTGCGGAGGGCTCCGGACTGAAGCAGAAACTGGAGTGGGCCGAGGAGGAGCTCGGCCTCGTGAAGAAGCAGCTGGAGGATAGCCAAGGTATGCAGTAACCTGCGGGTACATTTTAAGAAAAAATGAATAGTCAGTCTGGACTAAATTATCATAAACTTTATTTGGGGCCACGACTGAGGTGGCAGCCCAAAGAAGGCATTAGCCGAGGCCGAGGACAAGGCGGCCAAGGAACGCGCCGCGCGCGAGAAGCACGAGGCCCGGGTTGGCGAGGCGCAGCAAGAGCTCCAGGATGCGGTCAAGAGGTTTGAGTCCTTGGAGCGCGATTGTAAGGCGCAAGAGTCTGAACTGGCGAAGGCCCGCCAGAGCGCACAGGATGCACGAGCCGAAGCCCAGAACACCCTCCAGGAAATTAAGGCGGCTAAGAATATTGCGGCGGGTAAGTCTTTCACCATGCAAAGCAAGTATGTAGAAGAAACATTCCTTGTACTTATCCGAATTTGGGTTTTCCAGAGGCATTTACAGATCTGCTGCGCAGTATATCAGATTTTGCCGAGCATTATAGAGCCGAAGAAGGGATGTCTATGGAGAAGCTACTCTGGTCTCAACATCTTGGACCCGAACATCCGGTGCCCTTCAGCGACCAGCTGAAGCAGTTGCTCGAGCTGCACAGGTCGGCAGAGCTAGCCATGAAGGACCTGATAGTTTGGCTGTGGCCTGCCGATCCTATACCTAGCAGCTACTTCGGACTTGTTAAGCGGCTTGTAAGTGCCTGTACGCGGCTCGAAGCCGTGAAGCGGTCGGTCTGTATCGAAGGTGCGCGTATGGCATTTGCCCGCGTCAATACGCATTGGGCAAAGTTGGATGCCAAGAAGCTGATGACCGAGGGGCCGCCGGAGGGCAAGGAGCATCGTCGACCTGAGCTCTGTTTTGATGGTGTCCTGGAGGGGGCCCGCCTTGTGGCGGAGCAATGTTCGAAGGATGTTATATTCCCATGAGAACATTTGTATTATCATGTCCTGTAATATGGGACAATGATGTTGTGTAATATAATGCTTGCGATTTAGATTTTACCTCCTGTGCGGCCGTTTATGAAATCTGAGGGTTAACCAGTCGTCAGCTTCTGCCCCCACGTAGATAGTACGGGGGTGTTCGGGATAAATCTAACACGCTTTACTCCACATTCTGGTCCTTAAAGGAGGTGTTTAGCGGAACGAACAAGGCAATCAGACTATGCGGCCTTTACCGCCCTCACTTAGCCATAGGAGTTTGCCAATTAAGAAAGTCGGCGAAGCCCCTGGTATTCGGAAGGCCGAACTAGGGGCGTTATACACACCTAATCGGAGGAACCAATTCTTCGCAAAGAAGCGGAAAAAATATCTAACGATTTGGAACCTCTCGAACAGCTGACCAGCTCTCGCCGCATCATGACAGTCAGTTTTCAAATTTCTCTACTGAGGTGCTCGTCCGGAAGAACCGGGACACAATCGCAGTAGTTCTCCCTTTACTACCCTAGCCGATATAGCGGAACGTAAGGTAGTAAGCACAGGAGCCGGGCAACCCAACTATTGACCAAAGGCATGATTTGGAGCCGATGCATATAATGCTATAAGTTCGGGGAACCGAACTATACTGTAAAAGTGTTCGGACTTTTATTGCCGTAATGTGGGGTTTAATGAAGCCCCTGGCGTAGTAATACGTACCATGGTGTACGTGTGCAATGAGTAATAAATACAAAGGTGAGGAAACGGGAAAATGAAGTAATAAGCTGACGCCACCATTTATTCACCATTGTGATGTAATTAGTACGTCGAGGCGTACTTTGTACAAGTAATGCTATAAGCAAGTAAGGCTATTTAACATGCCGCAACGAAGGGCGAGCTACGTATGGGTATGTAAAACAAATATGGCAATCGTTTAGTAGAGATCACCTGGGGATTCCCTTGTATGCCAGAGCTCCTTGCCTTCCTGGTGTGTTCTGCAAGCGGGTCGTCCGTATAGACCTCGAAAAGAGAAAAAACCCAAAATGAAAAAGAAAAAGAAAAGGCGTGCGAATCCTAGGGGCGGTCGAGCCGCACTGTGGATCGCGAGCTAGTTATGCCTCCGTCAGTACCCATAGGGTTTTGAGTGCGTAGTTACGTACGCGCAGTGCGAATGACATTCCCTCATCGGGGCTGGGACGGAGGCCAAATTGCTAATTCGGTTCTTGACGAGCCAAGCTGTCCTGTTGCAGTGTAGTCCGGACCCTCTGAATGATGTCCAGGGGCTCGGCAGCCAGATTGTAGTGGTGCTTGAGAAGGCCGTCCTGTACTTCTGCTGCTAGGGCGGCTGTGTGCTCCTCTGTACGGAGAGAGCGTTCCGTGTTTCCATTAACTATAATGACGCTGCGTGGGCCGGGCATCTTGAGCTTGAGATAAGCGTAATGTGGCACCGCGTTGAATCTAGCGAACGCGGTTCGTCCGAGCAGTGCGTGATAGCCGCTGCGGAATGGGACGATATCGAAGATTAGTTCTTCGCTTCGGAAGTTATCCGGGGAACCGAATACTACCTCCAACGTTATTGAGCCCGTACAACGGGCCTCTACGCCTGGTATGACTCCTTTAAAGGTAGTCTTCGTGGGCTTGACTTGTGAGGGGTCGATGCCCATTTTACGTATTGTATCCTGATAGAGCAGGTTGAGGCTGCAACCACCGTCCATTAGGACTCGTGTCAGGTGAAATCCGTCGATGATTGGGTCGAGTACTAGTGCGGCCAAACCGCCATGACGGATACTGGTTGGATGATCTCGACGATCAAAGGTGATCAGAAATGACGACCATGGGTTGAATTTTGGGGCGACTGGCTCTACCGCATAGACGTCCCTGAGTGCGCGCTTGCGCTCCCTTTTGGGGATGTGTGTAGCATATATCATCTTCACCGTTTTGACTTGAGGCGGGAATTTCTTCTGCCCCCTGGTGTTCGGCTGCCGGGGCTCCTCGTCATCGTCCTCGCTCTACGATTCTCCTTCCTTGTTTCCGCTATTTACCTTGCTGGCTTGCTTAAAGACCGGGCGATCTCTGTTAGTATGGTTGGCCGGTTTGTCTGGGGTGCCATATATCTGGCACGGACGATCGAGTATGCGGTCCAAGCTGGATAGTCCTCCGCCGTTCCTTTTATAGGGCTTCTTTCGCTGGCCGGACTTGGAGCCGCTGAATCCGGCGTTAACTGTCGTGTCATCGGTGTTATCGCCATTACTTCGGCGTTTGTGTTTATTGCACCGGAGGTTGCCGGTGCTGTTTTTGGCCTCGGAGGGGCCTGCCTCGTTGGCTGTGTTTGTACTACGAGCCAGCCAACTATCCTCACCCACGCAAAAGTGGGTCATGAGTGCCGTGAGGGCTGCCATGGATTTCGGCTTTTCTTGGCCGAGGTGGCGGGCGAGCCATTCGTCGTGGATGCTGTGTTTGAAGGCCGCTAGGGCTTCGGCATTCGGACAATCAACAATCTGGTTCTTTTTGGTTAGGAATCTAGTCCAGAATTTTCTGGCTGATTCTCCAGGTTGTTGAACTATGTGGCTTAAGTCATCGACATCAGGAGGCCGGACATATGTACCTTGGAAGTTGTCAAGAAAGGCTTCTTCCGTCGTATGATTCAATATTGACGGGTTTGAACGCCTCGGGGAATTCATGATCCATTACTTCGTCTGTGAAGCAAAGAAGGTGTGCGGCGCCTCTATATCGGGCTGGGTCGCGGCACACCTTTGATGGAGTCCGCCTGCGATTATCGGCCCGGGCGTGACTTGGTTTGTCACGTCCGAATAGGTAACCATCGTCGCGAGTCGAAGAACGTCCCCGTGATCCGTAGATTAATCTGGTGTGTCCTCCTCTCTTGTCCAGGTCTTGCCGAAGGTCGTATGTATAATCCCGAGTTGTTTTGTCTATGCTTTTGCGTGGTGGGGCGAGCTATTGTTCGGCTTGAGTTGCCGCTTTATCCCGACCGCGGGGCGGTCGGTCTGCCGCACTGTCACGACCGCGTGGTGGTCGCTCCGCATTGCGCGAGGGAGGTATGGGCTCCGGCGCCTCCACATCGAACTGAGGTAGCAGTCTCCGTTTCGGGTAGCTCTTGGCTGGGTGCTTGAGGCCGTATTCTTTGGCTGCCACGACGTCAGTCCATCTGTCAATGAGCAGGTCTTGATCGAACTGGAGCTGCTGCTGCTTTTTCTTCAGGCTTCTGGCAATAGCTATTAGCTGGCGCTTGAAGCGCTCCTGCTCTAGGGGTGCCTCAGGCACGATGAAATCCTCGCTGCCGAGGCTCTCCTCATCCTCGGAGACTGGACGATAACTATCATCATTCAGGTCATTGGGCTTGGCCTGTTTATCAGGGTTATCTTGCATGTTGTCTTGTTCCTCCTGTTCGTATGCAGCTCCAACAGGGTCTTCATTGTTTTCGGCGTCACCCGGAGTACTATTTTCTCCGGTGCCAGTGTTGCCATCTTTTGAGCGACGAGGCTTAGAGCGGCGTTTAGGGCGCCGATGCTTGGACTGTGTCGCAGAAGGTTTATTCGCAACTCGATCTCCTTTGTCATCGTCGCTGGCTTTTTTAGGTGTGTTGACCATGTACACATCGTACGAAGAGGTGGCCGTCCAACGTCCAGTAAATGGAGGGTCTTGGCCTTGCTCCTTGTCGGCCTCGTCGTCCATACCGTCGGTGTCTTCGGAGCCGTAATCAAGCACGTCGGTTAAGTCATCGACAGTGGCTATGAAGTGGGTGGAAAGAAAAATTCCCCGTCGTCAGCCTCTAGCTCGAACCGAACATAGTTCGGCTGTGAGTCCTTCTCCGAGGACAAATTCTTTAAAGAGTTTAGCACGTCACACCAAGGTGAGTGCTGGAAGATGTCTGCGGCGCTAAATTCGAAAATCGATAACCGATCCAGCTCGGTGTCCGTAGGCGTGCCCGGTCCGGAACTTATAGCTGGAGACGAGTCCGGAGTTCCATTGACGCAAATATTGCAAGGTGTCGAGTCTGTGTGAGGCTCCAACACTGCGGACTCTGTGGCCTCTGATGGCACGATCTGTTCCGGCTCAAAGGCCGTTGCAGCAACAGGAACCATCTCCTGGATGTGGCCCGATGATAGATTTAAGTCATGTTCATCGGAGCGAGGGGGAGCGATCGTCGCAGTGTCGAATCCGCCGAAGATCAAGTCTCCGCGGATGTCCGCGACGTAGTTTAATCTTCCGAATCTGACCTGATGGCCAGGGGCGCAACCATCGATCTGCTCCGGATGGCCAAGCGAATTGGCCCGTAGTACGAAGCCACCGGACACGAAGATCTGTCCGGGGAGGAAGGTTTCTCCCTGGACAGTGTCACTATGGACGATCGAAGGGGCTATCGAACCTTTCGTCGACGGCACAGTGGAACTCTCAATGAAAGCACCAATGTCGGTGTCAAAACCGGTGGATCTCAGGTAGGGGGTCCCGAACTGTGCGTCTAGGATCGATGGTAACAGGAGACGGGGGACACAATGTTTACCCAAGTTCGGGCCCTCTCTATGGAGGTAATACCCTACTTCCTGCTTGATTGATCTTGATGAATATGAGTATTACAAGAGTCGATCTACCACGAGATCGTAATGGCTAAACCCTAGAAGCCTAGCATGTATGACTATGGTAATGAGTATATCCTTTCCGGACTAACCCCTCTGGTTTATACAGACACCGGGGGATCTAGGGTTACATAGAGTCGGTTACATAAGAGTGAATCATCATAGTCGGTCGCCAAGCCTGCCTTCCACGACAAGGAGAGTCCAATCTAGACACGGGTATAGTCTTCGGCCTTCACCTCTTCACAGCCCATCAGTCCGGCCCATGGATAACAGGCCGGACGCCCGAGGACCCCTTAGTCCAGGACTCCCTGACCTACTACTACGTGCAGGCCGCCGGCGACGACCAGGAGTAGTTTAGGAGGATCCGAGGCAGGAGGCATGCGCCTCTTTCGATTTGTATCCCAGTTTGTGCTAGCCATCTTATGGCAACTTGTTTAACTTATGGATGTACTCAGATATTGTTGCTTCCGCTGACTCGTCTATGATCGAGCACTTGTATTCGAGCCCTCGAGGCCCCTGGCTTGTATTATGATGCTTGTATGACTTACTTTTATTTTAGAGTTGTGTTGTGATATCTTCTCGTGAGTCCCTGATCTTGATCGTACATGTTCGCGTGTATGATTAGTGCACGATTGAATCGGGGGCATCACAAGTTGGTATCAGAGCCGACTGCCTGTAGGAACCCCCCCCCCTTGCAAAATCCTTGGCCCAAGTCGAGTCTAGTCAATTGCAGAAGTTTTACTAACATGGTTGTGTGCCTTACGGGCCCACGTCGCCATTGGGTAGTATTAGGATCTTTTACTCCTCGTCTATACTCTGTGACTTTGATCTCTCTTCCATTCGGGTTAAATGATTTTGCTAACACAAACTCTAGGTTCTCGTAATTACTTCCTCTCCGAGAGACCCTCACTCCAGATGATTGCTTGGTGCATCGAAGGATTCCAAAGATATCCTTCAATGTTCTCTCGAGACTTTGTGCCATCGCTATTTGATACGTCCATTTTATATCATGCTTTTATATCGATATTATTGCATTATGGGCTGTTATTACACATTATGTCACAATACTTATGCCTATTCTCTCTTATTTTACAAGGTTTACATAAGGAGGGAGAATGCCGGCAGCTGGAATTCTGGGCTGGAAAAGGAGCAAATATTAGAGACCTATTCTGCACAACTCCAAAAGTCCTGAAACTCCACGAAAGTTATTTTTGGAAATAATAAAAAATAATGAGCGGAAGAAATACGTCAAGGGGCCTCCACCTATCCACGAGGGTGGGGGCACGCCCTACCCCCCTGGGCGTGCCCCTGCCTCGTGGCCCCCTGTTGGCCCTCTGGTGCCCATCTTCTGCTATATGAAGTCTTTCGTCTGAAGAAAAATCATAAGCAAGCTTTCAGGACGAGACTCCGCCGCCACGAGGCGGAACCTTGGTGGAACCAATCTAGGGTTCCGGCAGAGCTATTCTGCCGGGGACACTTCCCTCCGGGAGGGGGAAATCATCGCCATCGTCGTCACCAACGCTCCTCTCATTGGGAGAGGGCAATCTCCATCAACATCTTCATCAGCACCATCTCCTCTCAAACCCTAGTTCATCTCTTGTATCCAATTCTTGTCTCTAAGTCTGGGATTGGTACCTGTAGGTTGCTAGTAGTGTTGATTACTCCTTGTAGTTGATGCTAGTTGGTTTATTTGGTCTAAGATCATATGTTCAGATCCTATATGCATATTAACACCCCTCTGATTATGAACATAAATATGCTTTGTGAGTAGTTATGTTTGTTCTTGAGGACATGGGAGAAGTCTTGCTATTAGTAGTCATGTGAATTTGGTATTCGTTCGATATTTTGATGAGATGTATGTTGTCTATCCTAGTGGTGTTATGTGAACGTCGACTACATGACACTTCACCATTATTTGGGCCTAGAGGAAGGCATTGGGGAGTAATAATTAGATGATGGGTTGCTAGAGTGACAGAAGCTTAAACCCTAGTTTATGCGTTGCTTCGTAAGGGGCTGATTTGGATCCATATGTTTCATGTTATGGTTAGGTTTACCTTAATACTTTTGTTGTAGTTGCGGATGCTTGCAATAGAGGTTAATCATAAGTGGGATGCTTGTCCAAGCAAGGATAGCAACCAAGCACCGGTCCACCCACATATCAAATTATCAAAGTACCGAACGCGAATCATATGAACGTGATGAAAACTAGCTTGACGATAATTCCCATGTGTCCTCGGGAGCGCTTTTCTCTATAAGAGTTTGTCCAGGCTTGTCCTTTGCTACAAAAAGGATTGGGCCACCTTTCTGTACTTTATTTACTTTTGTTACTTGTTGCTCGTTACAAATTATCTTATCACAAAACTATGTGTTACCTATAATTTCAGTGCTTGCAGAGATTACCTTGCTGAAAACCACTTATCATTTCCTTCTGCTCCTCATTGGGTTTGACACTCTTACTTATCGAAAGGACTACGATAGATACCCTATACTTGTGGGTCATCAAGACTCTTTTCTGGCGCCGTTGCCGGGGAGTGAAGCGCCTTTGGTAGGTGGAATTTGGTAAGGAAAAATTTATATAGTGTGCTGAAATTTACTGTCACTTGTTACTATGGAAAGTAATCCTCTGAGAGCCTTGTTCGGGGTATCTTCACCCCGACCAGTAGAGCAAAGAGTTGCTCCTCAACCTACTGAACCTACTGAAAATGAAAATGTCCACTTTGAGATTCCTTCGGGTATGTTAGAAAAACTGCTAGCTAATCCTTATGCAGGAGATGGAACAAAGCATCCTGATGAGCACCTAATATATGTGGATGAAGTTTGTGGATTATTTAAGCTTGCAGGTATACACGGTGATTTTATTAAGAAGAAGGTCTTCCCTTTATCTTTGAAGGGATAAGCATTGACATGATATAGGTTATGTGATGATACGGGATCATGGAACTACAAACGATTGAAATTGGAATTTCATCAGAAATGTTATCCTATGCATCTTGTTCATCGTGATCGCAATTATATATATAATTTTTGGCCTCGCGAAGGAGAAAGCTTCGCTCAAGCTTGGGGGAGGCTTAAATCAATGTTATATTCATGCCCCAATCATGAGCTCTCAAGAGAAATAATTATTCAAAAATTTTATGCTGGGCTTTCTGATAACAATCGCACCATGCTCGATAATTCTTGTGTTGGCTCTTTTATGATGTAGACTATTGAATTCAAATGGGATTTATTGGATAGAATTAAACGCAACTCTGAAGATTGGGATCTCGACGAAGGTAAGGAGTCAGGTATGACACCTAAGTTTGATTGTGTTAAACCTTTTATGGATACCGATGTTTTCCGTAAATTTAGCACTAAATATGGACTTGACTCTGAGATAGTAGCCTCTTTCTGTGAATCTTTTTCTGCTCATGTTGATCTCCCTAAGGAGAAGTGGTTTAAATATCATCCTCCCATAGAAGTAAAAGTAGCCGCACCTATTAAAGTTCATTAAAAGACTATCACTTATAATGATCCTATTGTTCCTACTACTTATGTTGAGAAACCACCTTTCCGTGTTAGAATAAAGGATCACGCTAAAGCTTCAACTATGGTCCGTAAAAGCAATATTAGAACTTATACACCTCCTGATCAGATTAAAGTTGAACCTAATATTGCTATTGTTAAAGATCTCTTGTCTGATAATATTGATGGGCATGTTATTCATTTCCGAGATGAAACTGCTAGAATTGCCAAACCTTGTGCTAAAGATAAACATAGACCTGTGGTAGGCATGCCTGTTATATCTTTTAAAATCGGAGATCATTGTTATCATGGCTTATGTGACATGGGTGCCAGTGCTAGTGCTATACCTCATGACTTATACAAAGAAATTATGCATGATATTGCACCTACTGAGTTAGAAGAAATTGATGTCACAGTTAAGCTTGCCAATAGAGATACCATATCACCCATTGGAATTGTTAGAGATGTTGAAGTCTTGTGTGGGAAAACTAAATGTCCTGCTGATTTTCTTGTTCTTGGTTCCCCACAAGATAGCTTTTGTCCCATTATATTTGGTAGACCCTTCTTGAACATTGTTAATGCTAAGATAGACTGCGAAAAGGATGTTGTTACTATTGGTTTGGGTGATATGTCTCATGAGTTTAATTTCTCTAAATTTAGTAGACAACACCGTGAAGAGGAATTGCCTAGCAAGGATGAAATAATTGGTCTTGCTTCTATTGTCGTACCTCCTAGTGATCCTTTAGAACAATATTTGCTAGACCATGAAAATGATATGTTTATGAATGAAAGAAGGGAAATAGATGAAGTATTCTTTAAACAGGAAGCTATCCTAAAACACAATTTGCCTGTTGAAATCCTAGGGGATCCTCCTCCACCCAAGGGTGATCCCGTGTTTGAGCTTAAACCGTTGCCTAATACTCTTAAATATGCTTATCTTGATGAAAAGAAGATATATCCTGTTATTATTAGTGCTAACCTTTCAGAGCATGAAGAAGAGAGATTATTGAAAACTCTGAAGAAGCACCGCGCTGCTATTGGATATACTTTTGATTATCTTAAGGGCATTAGACCCACTCTATGTCAACACAAAATAAATTTGGAGAAAGATGCCAAACCAGTTCGTGATCATCAATGACGGCTGAATCCTAAGATGAAAGAAGTGGTAAGAAAGGAAATACTAAAGCTCCTGGAGGCATGTATAATTTATCCCGTTGCTGATAGTCAGTGGGTAAGTCCTGTCCATTGTGTCCCTAAGAAGGGAGGTATTGCTGTAGTTCCTAATGATAAAGATGAATTGATCCCGCAAAGAATTATTATAGGTTATAGGATGGTAATTGATTTCCGCAAATTAAATAAGGCTACTAAAAAAGATCATTGCCCCTTACCTTTTATTGATCAAATGCTAGAAAGATTATCCAAACATACACATTTTTGCTTTCTAGATGGTTATTCTGGTTTCTCTCAAATACCTATGTCAGTCGATGATCAATCAAAGACCACTTTTACTTGCCCTTTTGGTACTTTTGCTTATAGACGTATGCCTTTTGGTTTATGTAATGCACCTGCTACCTTTCAAAGATGCATGATGGCTATATTCTCTGACTTTTGTGAAAAGATTTGTGAGGTTTTCATGGACGATTTTTCCGTCTATGGATCCTCTTTTGATGATTGCTTGAGCAACCTTGATCGAGTTTTGCAGAGATGTGAAGAAACTAATCTTGTCTTGAATTGGGAAAAGTGCCACTTTATGGTTAATGAAGGTATCGTCTTGGGGCATAAAGTTTCTGAAAGAGGTATTGAAGTCGATAAAGCCAAGGTTGATGCTATTGAAAAGATGCCATGTCCCAAGGACATCAAAGGTATAAGAAGTTTCCTTGGTCACGTCGGTTTTTACAGGAGGTTCATTAAGGATTTCTCAAAAATTTCTCGGCCTCTGACTAATTTATTACAAAAAGATATACCATTTGTCTTTGATGATGATTGTGTAGAAGCATTTGAAATACTTAAGAAAGCATTGATCTCTGCACCTATTATGGGCTGGAAAAGGAGCAAATATTAGAGACCTATTCTACACAACTCCAAAAGTCCTGAAACTCCACGAAAGTTATTTTTGGAAATAATAAAAAATAATGAGCGAAAGAAATACGTCAGGAGGGCCTCCACCTGTCCACGAGGGTGGGGGCGCGCCCTACCCCCCTGGGCGCGCCCCCTGCCTCGTGGGCCCCCTGTTGGCCCTCCGGTGCCCATCTTCTGCTATATGAAGTCTTTCGTCCGAAGAAAAATCATAAGCAAGCTTTCGGGACGAGACCCCGCAGCCACGAGGCATAACCTTGGCGGAACCAATCTAGGGCTCCGGCAGAGCTGTTCTGCCGGGGACACTTCCCTCCGGAGGGGGAAATCATCGCCATCGTCATCACCAACGCTCCTCTCACCGGGAGAGGGCAATCTCCGTCAACATCTTCACTAGCACCATCTCCTATCAAACCCTAGTTCATCTGTTGTATCCAATTCTTGTCTCTAAGTCTGGGATTGGTACCTGTAGGTTGCTAGTAGTGTTGATTACTCCTTGTAGTTGATGCTAGTTGGTTTATTTGGTGAAAGATCATATGTTCAGATCCTATATGCATATTAATACCCCTCTTATTATGAACATGAATATGCTTTGTGAGTAGTTACGTTTGTTCCTGAGGACATGGGAGAAGTCTTGCTATTAGTAGTCCTGTGAATTTGGTATTCGTTCGATATTTTGATGAGATGTATGTTGTCTATCCTCTAGTGGTGTTATGTGAACGTCGACTACATGACACTTCACCATTATTAGGGCCTAGAGGAAGGCATTGGGAAGTAATAAGTAGATGATGGGTTGCTAGAGTGACAGAAGCTTAAACCCTAGTTTATGTGTTGCTTCGTAAGGGGCTGATTTGGATCCATATGTTTCATGCTATGGTTAGGTTTACCTTAATACTTTTGTTGTAGTTTCGGATGCTTGCAATAGAGGTTAATCATAAGTGGGATGCTTGTCCAAGCAAGGACAGCACCCAAGCACCGGTCCACCCACATATCAAATTATCAAAGTACCGAACGTGAATCATATGAACGTGATGAAAACTAGCTTGACGATATTCCCATGTGTCCTCGGGAGCGCTTTTCTCTATATAAGAGTTTGTCCAGGCTTGTACTTTTCTACAAAAAGGATTGGGCCACCTTGATGTACTTTATTTACTTTTGTTACTTGTTGCTCATTACAAATTATCTTATCACAAAACTATCTGTTACCTATAATTTCAGTGCTTGCAGAGAATACCTACTGAAAACCGCTTATCATTTCCTTCTGCTCCTCGTTGGGTTCGACACTCTTACTTATCGAAAGGACTACGATAGATCCCCTATACTTGTGGGTCATCACTATTGCAATTCCCTTCCAACGATAAACCCCTATGGATAACCACGTACATTTGCCATTCTTACAGTCATTCCCCGTTGATCTTGTTATTACAAGATATCCCGAAATTCTCTTTATTGATCCGAGAATACTTTGTGCCTTCTGCTTTGCAGTTCCTTGCCACATGAATAACCTTACGGATAATTTCTTGCACCTATCGAGTATTCGCTCATTCCCAGTTGATTCTTGTATTTCACAAAAGTCTTCGAAATATCATTCACTCTTCTAAAGATCCTTGACATCCTAATGCTCTTGAAATTCTTGCTTGCTAGCATTATGATTAATCCCATAAGTCTGGTAATCTTATTGTCATCCTTTTTCATTATCATTTTGAGTCCATTGATTCAGTATGTTGCGAATGCTCGCAATCCTCAATCAGATCCTAGAGTTTGATTTGGAAATCAGAGCATTTTCTTCTGATCCTTTGATTTGGAAATCATAAATTCCTTTGCATCTAAACTTTGAATTAGTCAGTTGTTTCTATAATACAGTGCCTTTGCATTGTTTCTTCCTTTGATTGTGCCGATACTCACATTAACACTGTTATGGACCGTCAGATACTTTGTTGGATTTTTCATTATCATTGTGAGCCGTCCTCGGATACATAATGCCTTGGGTAAATTGTATCCTCGGCTTTCTCAACCATGTGCTGCTTTTGAGCTTGTATGAATTACTCCTGGAGTTGTGGTATATGTTTCTAAGAAGTCCCGATGGGTTGAACATATACCTTCCTTAATTTGTGTGAACCCAAAGTCTTCATGGGTCATAACCTTCTGGTATTCCGGCAGTTAATCTTTCAAACTCTAAGCATTCTTAACTGAGAGCAGTAAATGAGAAGTTGTGTATTGGAGAAGTGGGAGTCGACCTTGAACCTTGCGCTCATGCCCATGGACACGATGTTGATCTTATCATGGATGCTTATCTTAAACCCTCTTTGGTATAAGTTCATCTTATATATGAGAATTGGTCTTTTGCAACCATGCTTCCGACCATATTTTCTTCTTGATTCCATTTCTCGGACAAGTTAGAGTACTTGCCTTCTGCAGATCAATACGCCTGCCCAACCTCTATTTTGATCTGCCTTCTTGTATTAACCCCATGGTATCTCGAGGATATATCTTATGAATTTCTGATGAAGTAGTACCTTCCCTGTGATAGTGACTACACGGGTTCTGGGTTATCGTCAGCCGAGAACATCCTTAAGTGAATCGATTCCGCGCTCCGATACAATAACTCTAAGTAATTTTCGTTGCTTATAAGTTTAACAATCCTTCAAGTCATTCCTAGCCTGATTGGCTATATTCTTATCGTGCTAAATTTTAACTGTGCTACCTGGTCCTTCTTCCCGGAGCACAATTTTTGATGATGAGCTAAGCTTACGTCGATCCTTCTCATCATATCATTTCGCCTTGAACCACAAGCTTTGTTTGGAGTTTGTGTCGTACCCGTGGTTCCAATAACCTTTCGCTTCATCATTCCTTTGACTTGATCTCATCGCCGATCGATTACATCTTCAGGTAATCTCTCGACAAATGTGTCATGATCATCATCAACATTCTGAGCTCTTCTAGAATATCAATCGAATTCATGATGAGAATTAACATCCTTGCCCCTCGATGATTTGTGTTGTCATCGACTACTTCCTTGCCTACTTTCCAACAAAAACTTGTTCGTGTTGTGGTTGTACCTTGAGTTCCTGGCAATCCAACTTGTCTTATGTCCTACCTTGGAGTATTACCATCTTATATATCAAGAATGTTGTGAGAATTTCACCACCTCTTAAGAATTCTTGATACAATTTATACATCTCGCCGTCTACATTCAGTTCTTGGTCCCCGTGTTGTTTTTAACCGAAGTACCCACAAATGGACTGTGATGTGAAAAATTCAAAACTTCCAGCAACCCTATTGCTTGTAAGTTAATGAACGATAGTTTCATTCCTTCTGTATTCGTTATCGAATCACCATTCTAACATTGATCATGCTACCTAAGCCCATATTTCGGGTGCACCCTTCAACCAATGTTTACTCGTGGTTGTTCACCTTGGGCATGCATCATTATATCATTTGATCTGACAAATGTTATCTCCTTGTTCACATAATTGTGGAAATCCATCTTTTTGGGAATCTCGATGAGTTGTCGCCAAGTCCATCAGCCACCCCCTCATCATCTCCTTGGTTTAACGATGAACTCATGATTCGGGACTTGCTTCCATAGTTCATTTCCCGAGAATCTGGCAGCACCATCTCGTCAAATTGTGTTGCACCCCTTCCTTCTCAGGCATCTAGAGTCTGAGGTATCCTGACCCCAATTAGATCTGAAACTCGGTTAGATATGATGGTTGGAACATTTTCCAAGAGTCATAACATATGTCCTTATATGACCTGGTAAGGTGATGTCATACCTAGCACACCTGGCCGGAGGACCTGTTGTTCTAGTTTCCTTTTTTGCTAGGTTAACCATTCTTCCATGAGGAAATTGAAAGACTTATTCTATATGTTGTTCCTGATGAATCCTTTGTGTATCCAAGTCTGACCTTTGCTTGAAGACCATGTCAATGCTAGCTCAAAGCGTGTCTGTGGTACTCCGATTTTCAACAAGAACACTCGCAGCCCAATGCTAATTGTTTCTTGCTCAATTATCCAAACACCGTTGTATGGGTAATGTCATGAAATTTCTCTCCCCTTACCTAAAGGGTTTTCTACATTATATCCTGTCACAGATATCATGCTCTGTTTGTCCTTGGGAAGGAAATACCCCTAAAATATGTGTTTGAACACATTTTCCTTCCATTGTTCTGTTTAATCTGATAACCATATTTTCCTTTCCATTGTTTCGTTTAAACTTTCTTGTGATTTATATGATCTAAGCAGTAATATTATCCTGCTTATGTAAACACCTCGGTACAATTCTGTCAGCTAGACCCTCTTACTATTGGTGATGACATTCCGGTAACCACCGATGGACGAGGACCTTGCCTATTGGTCCACCTCGTTCAAAGAGCAGGAAAATGATTCTCTTCGTCCCTTGCCCTTGGTACCGATGTTGTTGCCGACATAACTGACAGGCTGTCCCCTGACATGCCTTGCTAGCACGATAGTGCAAGATGTAATCGCCATTTCTACTTTTAAACCACATGGTGGGCCCATAACCCACAGTTCCTCAGGATCGAGACCCGACTGTCCTGTACATCCATGTTTCAAAGTTATCCCTTGCACTTGCTCTTGTAGGTAATTCGCGATCCACCTTCCTAGTGATCTATTCTGGTATCAGACACAATACTTATTCTCGTTGCTCTGAACCCCTTTTAACACTCCGTTTCAGGCAACGAGCGATTGCATGCCCGCTCGAAAAATCTCATGCTACGTTCATACTTTCCTCTCGATATTTTATAAGTTTCAATTCGAGAGTTACTTTCCGCCACCTTCCCCGATGTTATCTACCAGATAGACAACCTTGTAGAGGTCCATTCTCCCGGAATACCCCCCCTTATTCCTTCTTAAGTACGATGGAGTTCCCGAAGAAAGGATGACGACTGCATCATGATGACTGAAGCAGAGAAATGAAGATATCAACTAAAGTGTCCAACTCTTCGAGAAGAGCAACCAAGACCGGGAACACCCGTTAGAAATTCGTAACCAAAACCTTCCCACCTTATGCCTCTTAAATCTCGGGACGAGATTTCTTGTAGTGGAGGAGAATTGTGACGCCTGGATACTTAAGCTACAATGAACCTCTCCTAATGATGCCACGTCACCTCGATTACTGTTGCTAATCTCGCGTTAGTTCGAAACCGATTCGAATCCAAATTGAAAATCAGGCAAACAACAAAAGTTTTCAAAGAATGAAACTAAAATGTTAAGGTCATGCCAGATAATGCATAGGTAATTACTAGCACAAATGCCCGTGCGGTGCAACGGGAGAGAAATTTTATTTATGACAAGCAACAGGAAAGATAATCGATGTGTCAAAAAACAATGGTCTCCACAACGGTAGGCGACAGAGCAAGGAGTTGCGGTCTTCTCACTGGATATGTTTGGCCCGTAATCTTGATAGTGGTGGGGTTGGTAGGTTTTCTGCCGCCACTGGGTGGCCGCAGGGGAAACACACCAACACGTCCAGAAAGTCTGAAGGATAAGGCTTCTCTCGTCCAAAGAACGGTACTGGGTATGTGTGTTTGAAAGGAGTGGTGCAAGAACGCACCAGATATCCGGGGGTGTGGAAAGAGCAGCTGTGAAAAGCGGAAAAACCATACCTATAGGTGGAAGAGGGCGCGTTATCGATGTGAAATGGATCCAAAGGGACTGTGTTCAGTCAATCTACGCAGAGTGAATCGGTCCCTAAGGAACCCCCGAAAGGGCTGCCGTCCGATGGGTGCCAATTCAGGTGCCTAATCAAATAGAACCGGTCTCGCAGAAGTACTTAACCTTGAAGTTCAAATAGGATTTACCATTTCTAGATCAGACCTGGGGTCAGTTCGAATGCAGGATTATACACGAAAGATCCGTTTTTGGCTCTCGTAATGGTATCCTTGAAAGCTAGCTAAAGTGGGTTCTAGACAAAGTTCTCGGCAAAATGACCCCGTAACTTCGGGAGAAGGGGTGTGCTTGAGTTGTCCTCCCAGCGGTGTGGTCCTCGATTTCGGAAATGGATACTTTCGTAGATTTACATTTCAAGGGGCGCGAAAGCTTAACTTGGCTCGGACTAGCTGAACTCTCCAGAACAAACACTCTCACGACATGTTCTTGATATTGATTGAGTTGGAGGGAGTCAGAGACTACCACGGAATCAAGAAAAGGGAAATCCCCTGAAATAAAGGAATTTTTTTGGTCTGTCTGTATTTCGGTTTTCGGCGTGGTGGCGAGCACCAAACTCGTGCCTTTTGAAGGAAATATGCCCTAGAGGCAATAATAAAGTATTATATATTTCCTTATATCATGATAAATGTTTATCATTCATGCTAGAATTGTATTAACCGGAAACATAATACATGTGTGAATACATAGACAAACAGAGTGTCACTAGTATGCCTCTACTTGACTAGCTCGTTAATCAAAGATGGTTATGTTTCCTAGCCATAGACATGAGTTGTCATTTGATTAACGAGATCACCTCATTAGGAGAATGACGTGATTGACATGACCCATTCCGTTAGCTTAGCACCCGACCGTTTAGTATGTTGCTATGGCTTTCTTCATGACTTATCCATGTTCCTATGACTATGAGATTATGCAACTCCCGTTTACCGGAGGAACACTTTGTGTGCTACCAAACGTCACAACGTAAATGGGTGATTATAAAGGTGCTCTATAGGTGTCTCCAAAGGTACTTGTTGGGTTGGCGTATTTCGAGATTAGGATTTGTCACTCCGATTGTCGGAGAGGTATGTCTGGGCCCA
The DNA here is from genome assembly GCF_018294505.1 of Triticum aestivum. NCBI lineage: Eukaryota > Viridiplantae > Streptophyta > Magnoliopsida > Poales > Poaceae > Triticum > Triticum aestivum. The sequence goes on along the minus strand of NC_057808.1, from coordinate 16,953,915 downwards.
CTCGGTAATGCACATCACTATAAGCCTTGCAAGCATTGTGACTAATGAGTTAGTTGCGGGATGATGTATTACGGACGAGTAAAGAGACTTGCCAGTAACGAGATTGAACTAGGTATCGAGATACCGACGATCAAATCTCGGGCAAGTAACATACCGATGACAAAGGGAACAACGTATGTTGTTATGCGGTCTGACCGATAAAGATCTTCGTAGAATATGTGGGAGCCAATATGGGCATCCAGGTCCCGCTATTGTTTATTGACCGGAGAGGTTTCTCGGTCATGTCTACATAGTTCTAGAACCCGAAGGGTCCGCACGCTTAAAGTTACGATGACAGTTATATTGTGAGTTTATATGTTTTGATGTACCGAAGGTTGTTCGAAGTCCCGGATGTGATCACGGACATGATGAGGAGTTTCGAAATGGTCGAGACATAAAGATTGATATATTGGACGACTATATTCGGACACTGGAAGTGTTCCGGAGAAGTTTCGGATTAAACAGGAGTGCCGGAGGGTTACCGGAACCCCCCGGGGAAGTATTGGGCCTTAGTGGGCCTTGAGGGGAGAGAGAGGGCAGCAGCCAGGAGGTGGCGCGCCCCCTCCCAGGAGGAGTCCTAGTTGGACTAGGAGAGGGGGGCGCAGCCCCCTTTCCCTCTCCCTCTCCCTCTCTTTCCTTCCCCCCCTCTCTTCCTAGTTGGACTAGGAAAGGGGAGTCCTACTCCCACTAGGAGGAGGACTCCCCCCCTCTCCTTGGCGCGCCCAAAGGCAGCCGGCCTCCCCCTTGCTCCTTTATATACGGGGGCAGGGGGGCACCTCCAGACACACTTGATATACGATATTTTAGCCGTGTGCGGTGCCCCCCTCCACCATATTACACCTCGATAATACCGTTGCGGAGCTTAAGCGAAGCCCTGCGTCGGTGGAACATCATCGTTGTCACCACGCCATCGTGCTGACGAAACTCTCCCTCAACACTCGGCTGGATCGGAGTTCGAGGGACGTCATCGAGCTGAACGTGTGTAGAACTCGGAGGTGCCGTACGTTCGGTACTTGATCGGCCGGATCGTGAAGACGTACGACTACATCAACCGCGTTGTGATAACGCTTCCGCTGTCGGTTTATGAGGGTAGGTGGACAACACTCTCCCCTCTCGTTGCTATGCATCACCATGATCTTGCGTGTGCATAGGATTTTTTTTTAAATTACTACGTTCCTCAACACCTTTTTCTTTCGCGTCAGCCTCCATCTCGGGGTTGTGCATGCCTCCTCATTTGGTGGGTGTGTGACGACCTTTGGAACACGGTTGCTTCGACCACTCTCCTACGACGGCCTCCAGATGGATTACTAATTGCAGCATATAAATCCTATTTCATAAGCATAATCAGGCATGAATGTCCCTTCATTATGACGGTTGGTTCTCTTTGATTATTTTGTCGCTCACGTATCCACAATTTTTTTTTTCTGATTAGAGCCAATCAACATATTCTCATTTATTGGTACATGCCCACAAGTTTTTTAATTTATATCCAACCAGGATAGAACTAACGCGCGCACTAACCAATGGCTAGCACGAATATTTAAGGAGATACGATAGCTTGAGATTTGATTTTTCTTGAACATTCAAAGAAATATGAACTGCCGAATATTCTTGGAAATGTTTTTTTAAAGCTCGGACAGTTCTAAAATATGTGAACATTTTTTTAAATTCCATATTATTTTGGAAACACAAACAAAATTAGTAACAGGAATAGTAATTAAAGTTGAAAAACAATATTTTGAAAACATGAACCATTTATAAAGCACAACATTACTAATTTTCTTGAGAAGGGGAACATTCAGAACATTTTAAAAAAATGTTTCTTAGACGCAAATATTAGTTTGTTTTTGTGAAGTTCTCACTAAAATAGGTATATTTTTTATATGGAATATTTTATAAAATATTAATTTTATAAAAAATCTTGAACAATTTTGAAATAGATTTTTTTAAATTGTAACATTTTTTAAATGTTGAGGAAATTCTGAAACCTATTTTTTGAACTTTCTAATATTTTTCAAAACAGGCATAAAATTTTGTAATGTTGATTTTTAGGAATATTTGAATAAAAATTGAAATTCTTAATTTATTTTGTATAGTTTTTTTCACCAAAAAATAAAAACAAAAAGGAGGAAATGAAAATGGAACAGAAACAGAAACAGAAATAGAACACTGAAAAAACAAAAAAGGGTCGGCCTAGTCTTGGGCGACCTGTGCGTACATTAAGCTATTTGTCACCTCGTGCGACAAATAAGGTCCTCTCAACACATGGGCAGGCTAATTACTGGGTTGGCTTTGTTGGGCTGGAGTGTGCCAGGCCCAGGTGCGGTATTCTAGACAAACTTTTTGTCTTTTCTAGTGGAGAGACACACAAAAATTTAGTACCACCTCGCATAGCAAAAACTTATTTTCAGCAGTGAACGGATGAAAATATTGGAGAAATGCACCTTGCTTTATTAGTAGGTATACATGGTGGAGATACCACACCTTTATAAAATATTTAAATACTAAAAAAATGAATAAAACAGTAGCAAAAACTATTATTTAAGTACCTTTATATATTAAATAATTACGAAACTATTTTAGCTTGGGTAGCAAGTTAATGTGGCAGTGGCGTATTTGGTAACATCAAGTTAGGTGCCATTTTGGTATTTTGCTAAAACAAAAAAAAGGAAACTAAAAGAAAACAAATGAAAAGGAAAAGATAAAATGGAAAACAAAAGGAATAAAAGGACCCGGCGGGCCACGACCCAGCTGGCCACCAGGCCGACTAGGCCGGCCCAGCCCCCCCTACATAATCCCCCAGTCACCCCACTTCGCCCACCCCACTCGTCCCACTCCCCCTCCGCCCCTTCCTGATCCAGATCGGGATCAGGGGCGCTCCACGCCGTCGCCGTCACCCCGGGGCGCCGCTCGGACCCGTCCACGCCGGACTGCCTCCCCGCCGGACCAATTCATCCTCGACTCCTCCTCGCCGTGCTCTGCACCACCTCGCCGCCTTGGTCCGCCCCTGCCGTCGTGGACCACGCCGACGCCGCTGTCGATGTCAAAACCGGCGGATCTCGGGTAGGGGGTCCCGAACTGTGCGTCTAAGGTCGATGGTAACAGGAGACAGGGGACACGATGTTTACCCAGGTTCGGGCCCTCTCTATGGAGATAATACCCTACTTCCTGCTTGATTGATCTTGATGAATATGAGTATTACTAGAGTTGATCTACCACGAGATCATAATGGCTAAACCCTAGATGTCTAGCCTGTTTGACTAAGGTAATGAGTCTGTCCTCCGGACTAAGCCCTCTGGTTTATATAGACACCGGGAGGATATAGGGTTATATAAGGTCGGTTACAGAGAAAGGAATCTTCATATTTGGTCACCAAGCTTGCCTTCCACGCCAAGGAGAGTCCCATCCGGACACGGGTAGAGTCTTCGGTCTTCACAGCCCATCAGTCCGGCCCAAGGTTAATAGGTCGGACGCTCGAAGACCCCTTAGTCCAGGACTCCCTTAGTAGCCCCCGAACCAGTCTTCAATGACGAGGTGTCCGAGCGCAGATTGTCTTTGACATTGCAAGGCGGGTTCCTCCTCCGATGACTTCAAAGTGATGTATCCGGCTTTCCATTTAATACCGTATCCCTCATCTTCTGTGTATCAACAACTTCGGATCCACGTGTCAAGCGAATGCGAGAGGTCAGGGTATTTTTGCACATAACACCCCGACCATGTGGGGAAGAGCGTCTACAAAGAGATTGGATCTCAGATCCATTCGGAACCACGCGGAAAAATCCTCAGAGAATTCTAGGAAAGACCATTCCAACATGGCTAACGCTCACAGCTCCTCCTCCCATCCCCATGGTCCAGAAAAAGGCGAGTGGGAGAAGTGGTCTGTATCCCATGGTGAGTTGGAGAAGCTGCAAATACAGGGGTTTCTTCCTCCTACAGATCAGGTCCCTGTTCGAGCTGGGTTGACCGCCCCCAACGGTGAGGCCCAGGCGAAGAATTTCCCGAATCCATCTGAGGGGGAACGAGTATGTTTCGTCCCCTATCTGTTAAGAGGTGTCGGATTTCCAATTCACCCGTTCCTCCGATGTCTTCTGGGGTACTACGGCCTCCAACTGCACAACTTTACTCCTGCCTCTATACTTCATATCGTGGGTTACGTCACCCTTTGTGAGCTGTTCCTAGGTTGCGAGGCCCACTTTGAATTGTGGAGGAAGCTATTCTGCCTCGTCCCGCGTAACCATGAGGGATCAATATTTGAAGTGGGCGGAGCCGAAATATGGCGCATCGCCGAGACCGGATACTTATCCGGTACACCAAAGAAGGCATCCGAAGAGTGGCCTTCGGAATGGTTCTATATCGAGGACGTCGCACTTCCAGACCCAGTTCGAAGGGGTCTTCCCGAGTTCACAAGCGTTCCTTTGAAGAAATGCCACAGCTGGCGCCGTTGGATCCTCGTAGAGGAGGATAGTGCGTAAGTTCGTCAACTCACGAGCAAGATTAAGACGCTTGCTCAGTCCGGATTATCAATAGTCAAAGTAATGGCGACTTCCGTAGTACGGGGAGTTCAGCCGCTCCAATACAGAGGGCTTCCCATGTGGAACTACAATGGAGAGGATGATGCCTCTTATTGTGGCGGAAATGGTCCGGACACCCCTGCCGCTCTGGCCAAAATACTGGCCGAACTGTTAAAGGGGGAGGAAGAGGAATTTCTTTGTATCAAGCGCAGAGATGGATATTCTATGTATAATCCGCCTAGCTGGGTAAGTCCCAACCCCTCTGCTCTACTCATTCTACTCCCCAAGTCATCTTTAATTGATTTTTAATCCGCATATTTATAACAGCGCTGGCGAAATGTCTCCGTGGGGCTTCACAGTCCTGCCCCATAGCCCGAGGACCACAACCAGGGCCTTGACCTGGGTTTGAGGAGGACCCAGATATATTCGTGGTGCTCGCGGACGAGGTGTTTTACCAGGTGCGCTACGACGGCACGGAAGTGGCCATCATCACTGACTATCCCGGTCTTCTTCCTGCTTCTCACGTAAGTAATCAGGAGACATCTCCCCCAAAAGAGTTCCCTCGCCCAGCCTCACCCATCGCACTGTTTTGTGCTCCAAAGGGGAGACGTTCTACGCGCCATGCTACCCCAGGGGCAACTCCGAAGAGAGTGGCTCCCACGTCGGGCAAGCCTTTGAAGAGGAAGGCAAGCGAAGACACGGCCGGGCCCTCATCGAAGAGGTACTGATTTCTAAATATGTTCTTCAACAGTCGCATCTAACTGTGAATTTTATGTTCGTCCTGTATCAGGAAAATGGTTCGCCGGACTATGACCGGGAATTCGGCCAGTCGTACTCCCAATTGCTAGGATTCGGTCCTAGCCGAGAAGACGGGGGTCGATTTGGGAGTGACGCCGGACTGTCCTTCGGCGGAGGACTCGGAAGATATGTCCATCGCCAACTCGAAAGTGGAGAGCGCCATGGATCATCGGCGCCGGAGGGCCATTTTACAAGACCTCTGCTTCTCGAAAGAGGCGCTCAACGCCTTCAGCTCGGCTGATGCATATATCCGAGCTGCTCAAGATGGGCTTAGCAGAGCCACAGAGCAACATTTGAAAGATGTGCAGGTAAGTTTACTGTGTCCGAATATGGTAACTATATGCTAGTAGCCCCCGAGGCTTGAAATAGTTGGTACAACTATTTTAATGATCGTTGTATAACCAGGTTCTTACAGAGAAGAACGACCTGCTAGCCCAAGAGCTAGAGAAGTGTCAGACACAACTAAGTGCTATTACCGCCGAACTGGAAAAAGCCAAGAAGGCGTCCCCGGGTAATATTTCCCTCCATCAAAAACAATAATTATATACCAGCTGTGCTTAACACTGTTGGTTATCTCATAACAGGATCGTCAGATCAACTAGAGGAGAAGCTGAAAGCCACTCAAGCGGGCGAGAAAGAGGCGAAAAGACTACACGCAGCAGGTGAGCATGTTCTGACCCGAGTCAGAGGGGAGAAAAATGAACTCCAGGATTCAAACACCCAGCTGGGCGAAGAATTGAAAGATGTGCGGACCCAACTAGATGATTCCGTGCAGGAAAATAAAAGGATGCAAGGAGGCATATTCAGTATGTGGCCGAACTTACCTTATAATAGTTCGGAGATAGAAGGAACTTATAAAGTTATGTTTGTAGGTATGCTGACGGGTCGTCCTGAAAAGGAGACGTCCGGATCATCGAGCGATCTACTGCAAAGGCTATCTCGATTGCACGAGCAAGCTCGACAGGCAATGCGGAGTGTTGCCAAGGCCTTGTGGCCCTCCGCCTCCCCTCCAGGAAGTATGGAGGAGCTTGTAGAGTTATTCAAGGGAGCACGGCGACGTTTCCGTTTATGGAAAATATCGGCTTGCCAGGAAGGTGCACGAGAGGCTTGGGCCATGGTGAAAACACGGTATACGAAGCTTGATCCAAATCACATGGCCCGGGTCGGAACTCTAGGGTCAGATGGGAAGGAAGTTCCCGTTAGTTTGGTGTATAACCAGGTAGAAGTAGCCGCCAAGTATTCCCAGCAGGAGTGTAAATTAGACAGCCAGCTGGACGCTATAGAAGAGGAAGTTTTTGAGTCCTAAGTGACTATGTACTTTCCTTGACATATGTAATTCAAGCTGAATTGTAAAATGATTGTCATGGCGGACCTTTTCGCTTCAACCTCCGGACCCGAAGGTGCGGAGTGTTTCCGAATACCAGAGCGGCCGAATAGACCGGGGTATGCGTGGAGACCAGGCGTAGGGGTCATAGTTGCTTGAACAAACAAGTTGTATCCGGCTAGTTATGTTATATTACATTGAGATTGTAAGAAACATCTTCCAGAGAGAATGGTTCCGTTAAAGGTTCCTTTCCCTGGGTGTTCATGCGTTAATGTGCAAGTCCGAACTGTGCTCGAAAAAATCGCAGTATATGTAACTTCTGGGGGTTCACAATGGAGTGAATACGAGAGACATCTTTAGTTCACTGACCTAATATTCCCTTAAGAACGCTAGCTTTCGGCTTCACCCAGCCTAAGGTACACATCCGGATGACCCGGCAGTAACAATCGCAGAGGTGCTCATTTTATGCCCTAGCCGAACTAACGGGAACGTAGGGCATAAGCACAGGAGCCAGGCAACCCAGCTTGGCCAAAACTTAAGTCATATCGATTCGTATAATGGCGAAGAAAAGGTACATATGAAAAAAAACTCATATGTGAAGAGCTTGATGCCCGAGAAATAATAGTAGCAAGCTTCTGTTCAAGAAGGCCCCAGGTATGATGGACGTACATATTTGAAGATGTATACGTCAGAGGTGCGTAGTCAGGCCGCACGAGAGCTTTAAGGCGAGAAAGAAAAAAAACGAAAAAGAGAGAAGAAATAATGGAAACCGCAGGGGGAAGGAGACGAACAAAGAATTCGGCGCTAGGCATAGAATCACTAGTAGAAAACAGGGCTTTGGTCACAGGGCAGTATTCACATTAGTCCTGGTTCAGTCACGAACTGGGACTAATGTGAGCATTCGTCCCGGTTCGTGCGGCTAAGGCATTAGTCCCGGTTCACCTGGGCCCTTTAGTCCCGGTTGGTGCCACGAACAGGGACGAAAGGGTGCGATGCCCATTAGTACCGGTTGGTGGCACCAACCGGGACTAAAGGTTAGACCTTTAGTCCCGGTTGGTGCCACCAACCGGTACTAATGGGCTTTGAGGCATTAGTACCGGTTCATGGCACGAACCGGTACTAAAGGTCCCATTTTCAAACTCTACCCCCCCCCCCCCCCCCCCGTGGACCGCCTTTTCAGTTTTAGAACAAACAAAAGAAAATGATGGAAATGTCAAAAGAATAAAATAAAATAAGTTTCCCATGTGATATGTGGTCTAGTTGTTGGGAAAATTTACAAATATGAATTTCGACTTTATTTGCAAAATCTCTCTGGAATTTGTAAAATGGGCATAACTTTTGCATACGAACTCGGATGAAAAAGTTTTTTTATGAAAAATCATCTACTCGAAAAGTTACATCCGAATTTAACTGGGGGAACCCCGTTAAACATTTTGAAAATCCTCAAAAACCTAACGAAAAAAGTTACGGGGCTTTTAATATCTAGAGTGGAAAAAATCGAAAAAATTTCAAACTTACTAGTGGCACACCATTTGCTAGGTGTGCCACTAGTAACAGAAAAAATATAGGTTTAATTTTTTTTTGGAAAAAATGTGGTCAAATCTGGTCAAACTGTGGTCAAACTATGGTCAAACAATGGTCAAACAATGGCCAAACTAATTATTCTAGAATATTAGTGTTACTAAATAATTATTTTAGTTATTTTGAATTTTGGTCAAATCTGGTCAAACTGTGGTCAAACAATGGTCAAACTAATTATTCTAGAATATTAGTGTTACTAAATAATTATTTCAGTTATTCTGAATTTTGGTCAAATCTGTGGTCAAACTGTGGTCAAACAATGGTCAAACTAATTATTCAAGAAATACTAGTGTTACTAAATAATTATTGTTTTTGAAAACAATAGTTTCAAACTCAAACAGTGAAATGTGTCACTTCATGCTCAAGCAAAATTCCTGAGGGTTAATAGGATTGACATCTTACTATTGTCAGGAAAAGAACAAGTGCAGACTTGGAAATGAGGGAGAATAGAACCCGGAAGTTAAGCGTGCTAAGGCTGGGGGAGTGGGAGGATGGGTGACCGTTCGGGAAGTTAGATGATTTAGAATGATGAGGTGTGATTAGAGATTAGAGGATAAATTGAGCAGTGATGAGGGGTGATGATTAGAGATTAGAGGTTAAAATAATTTAGAAATTTGAAAATAAAAAAAATTTCAAAAAAAAATTCATAAAATTTCCTTTAGTCCCGGTTGGTGTTACCAACCGGGACTAAAGGTGCTGCTCCACGTGGCCACGGCCTTTAGTCCCGGTTCGTGTAAGAACCGAGACTAAAGGGGAGAGGCATTAGTAACGACCCTTTAGTCCCGGTTCAAAAACCGGGACTAAAGGGCCTTACCAACCGGGCCAAAAGCCCCTTTTTCTACTAGTGAATCTTCGGAGTCTGGCCGCGTTCCAGGGGTTCGGCTCTAGGCGATCGTCTGATGCATCACGCCGGCGGTACGCTCCTCCGATGAGGACTTCGTCAATGATGAAGGGACCCTCCCATTTGGGCTTGAGTTTGTCCTTTTCTTCTACGGCAAGCGTAGAACGAGTTCGCCAATGTTGTATGTCTTGGCCCGTACTTCTCTGCTTTGATATCTTCGAGCCTGCTGTTGGTAAAATGTGGAACATGCTGTTGCAACATCGCGCTCCTCCTCCAGGGCATCTAAGCTGTCCTGCCGATCAAGCTCGGCCTCTCTTTCTTCGTACATGCGCACTCGAGGCGAGTCATGAATAATGTCGCAGGGTAACACTGCCTCTGCGGTGTACACCATGAAGAAAGGTGTGTATCCGGTAGTACAGTTGGGCGTGGTCCGCAGCCCCTAGACTACGGAGTCCAGCTCCTCAACCTAGTGCTTGTCTGATTCTTTCAAAGACCGCACTAGTCTAGGCTTGATGCCGCTCATAATAAGACCATTGGCTCGTTTGACTTGACCATTTGTTTGCGGGTGGTAGACAGAGGCGTAATCAAGCTTAATGCCAAGATTGCACACCAGGTTTTCACTTCATCGGCTATGAAATTGGAGCTGTTGTTGGTGATGATGCTGTGTGGAACACCGTAATGGTGCACCACACTGGATATGAACTCAATCACCGGCCCGGACTCAGCCGTTTTAACCGGTTTGTCCTCTATCCACTTAGTGAATTTATCCACCATGACCAGCAGATATTTTTCTTATGGCTTCCCCCTTTAAGGGGTCTGACCATATCCAATCCCAAGACCGCGAAAGGCCAAGCGATGGGATTGTTTGTAGGGCAGTGGGGGCATATGGCTTTGGTTGGCGAAGAGTTGGCATCCGACGCAACGTTGGACAAGGTCATGTGCATCTGCTCGGGCCGCTGGCCAATAAAACCCTGTACGGAAGGCCTTGCTAACAGGGGCCCGAGCTGCGGCGTGGTGCCCACCGAGACCGGCATGAATTTCAGCCAGGAGCTGCCGCCCCTCTTCCTCAGAGATACATCTTTGAAGGACTCTGGTAGCACTTTTCTTGTAAAGCTCTCCGCCATGAACCTTTTAGGCCTTTGAACACCGGACAATGCGGCGGGCCTCATTCTGATCCTTGGGGAGTTCTTTCCTATTAAGGTAGGCCAAAAAAGGTTTGGTCCATAGGGCGATGACTGCCATAATGAGATGCGCCGAAGGTGCTATTTCGGTGGCTGAGCCCCCGATGATGTCGGTGTGTTTGGAATCTGGGGTTGTGTTTGGATCCGGACTGATGTTGCTGCCCTCCCCTTGCCACACCACGGATGGCTTAAAAAGCCTTTCCAAAAAATGTTAGGTAGGACGGGGTCGCGCTTAGCGCCGATGCGAGCAAGGACGTCCGCTGCTTGATTACTTTCTCGGGACACGTGGTGAAACTCGAGCACCTCGAACTGAGCCGACATTAGGACGACATTACGATAAGCAGCCATCTTTGGCATCGAAGTCTCCATTTATTTGAGATATTGCGAGGTTAGAATCCCCGCGTACTTCCAGGCGTTGTATGCCCATGGAGACAACCATCCGAAGGCCATGCAATATGGCCTCGTATTGGGCTGCGTTATTGGAGTGTGTGTATAGTATTTGGAGCACGTACTGGACTACGTCTCCGATGGAGGACGTTAAATCGACGCCCGCTCCTAATCCTGCCAACATTTTGGAACCATCAAAATACATATCGCAATTGGAATACGTGTCGTAGTCTTTAGGGAGTTCGGCTTCTGTCCATTCGGTGACGAAATCATCCAATACTTGTGACTTGATGGCGCGACGCGGTTTGTATGTTATGTCGAATGGAAGGAGCTCGATGGCCCATTTGGCAATCCGGCCCGTAGATTCACGGTTGTTTATTATGTCATTGAGTGGTACTTCGGAAGCCACCATGATTGAAGACTCCTAGAAATAGTGTCATAGCTTCCGGGATGCCATGAAGACCGCGTATGCTATCTTTTTGTAATGGGGGTACCGGGATTTGCATGGTGTAAGGACTGTGGATACGTAATATACCGGTTTTTGGAGCGGGAATTTGTGTCCCTCTTTCTCTCGCTCAACGATGAGCACGGTGCTCACCACCTGGTGTGTTGCCGATATGTATAATAACATGGGTTCGCCAATGTTCGACGCATCCAGGATCTGGTTACTTTCTAGGAGGATTTTTATTTCTTCCAATCCGGCCGTTGCCGCATCCGTCCACTCGAAGTGATCGGTACGTCGGAGAAGGCGATAAAGTGGCAATGCCTTTTCACCCAATCTGGATATAAAGAGCCTTAGAGCTACCACGCATACGGCGAGTTTTTGGACTTGTTTGAGGTCCGTCAGCATAGCCAATTGTGCCAAAGCTCTGATTTTTGCTGGGTTTGCTTCGATTCCTCTATTGGAAACGATGAAGCCCAGCAATTTTGCCATAGGGACGCCGAAAACACACTTCTCTGGGTTGAGCTTGATGTCATATGCGTGGAGGTTGTTGAATGTAAGACGTAAATCATCTATTAGTGTTTCGACGTGCCTAGTTTTGATGACGACGTCGTCCACATAAGCTTCAACTGTCTTGCCGATCTGTTTCTCCGGGCATGTTTGAATCATGCGTTGGTAGGTGGCGCCGGCATTTTTGAGCACGGAGCCAATGGTGTTGAAGCAGAATGGCCCATATGGGGTAATGAATGCTGTTGCGGCTTGATCGGACTCCTTCATTTTAATTTGATGGTATCCGGAATATGCGCCGAGGAAACACAGTGAGTCGTGTCCTATGATAGCATCAATGATCTGGTGAATGCGGGGGAGGGGGAAGGGATCCTTAGGGCAAGCCTTATTGAGGTCTTTAAAATCGACGCACATGCGCCAGGATTTATCCTTTTTTGGCACCCTCACCAGGTTTGCCAGCCAGTCCCGGTGTTTTATTTCTCTAATGAATCCGGCCTCAATTAGCTTGGCTAGCTCCTACCCCATAGTTGACGTTTGGGTTGAGAAAAGCACCGCAAAGTTTGCTTGACTGGTTTGTATCCCTTTAATATATTGAGGCTGTGTTCAGCCAACTTGCGTGGGATTCGTGACATATGAGAAGGGTGCCAGGCGAATATATCCCAGTTTTCATGCAGGAAATCCCATAGCACGGCATAGACCGTTGGGTCTAATTGTGCTCCGATAGATGCTGCCTTCTTGGCGTCCATTGGATGGACCTGGAATTTGACTATATATTCTGTCGGTTTGAAGGAAGTGGATTTGGGCCGTTTGTCTAGGATCACATCGTCTCTATCCACCGTGGAGCGCAGTGCGGTTAATTCTTCGGTCGCGAGGGCTTCAGATAATGCCTCAAGGGCCAGGCATGCGGTTCTATTTTCGGCACGGAGTGCTATGTCCGGATCACTGACAAGAGTGATTATACCGTTGGGCCCGGGCATCTTGAGCTTCATGTACCCGTAATGACGTATAGCTTGGAAGTGTGTAAAAGCATCCCGCCCCAATAGGGCGTGATATCCACTGTTGAAAGGGGCCACTTGGAAGGTTATCTCTTTTGACCGATAATTCTCCGGTGTGTCGAATACCACGTCAAGTGTGATTTTCCCCGCACACCGCGCCTCCCGATTGGGAATGATTCCCTAGAAGGTCGTGCTGCTTTGCTCGATGCGGCTCCTGTATCTTTCCATATTGTGGAGTGTATCCTCGTAGATGAGATTTAGTCCGCTGCCGCCGTCCATGAGAACCTTGGTGAGCAGAAAGCCATCCATGATTGGACTGAGGACTAAGGCGGCTGGCGCTCGGACTGTCATGTATTTTGGTTCTTCACCGGCATTAAAGGTTATAGCCGTGTCGTTCCAAGGGTTTATTGCGGCGATTTGGCAGACTCCGGTGAGGTCACGGAGTGCCCTTTTGCGCTTGTTGTTTGAAGCGAATGTCTTGAAGACCGTTAGTACTCTGAGGTCATCGTCTTCTGGAGGGTGTTGCTCTGCGGTGTTTTTGGTGAGGATATCCTCGCCGCTCTTGGCTGCTTGCCGGAGTATCCAACATGCTCTAAGGCTATGGCTTGATATGGTATCTGGTGTTGTGTGTATTTTGCATGGCCCATCGAGCCATCCCTCCAGAACGGTTCCGTGTCGCGTAATGGGCTTATATTTATTTGATATTGGGCCAGGCGTGCCACGAGGGGGTGCGTCCTTTTCGCCTGAACGGGAGGTTGAGTGGGTACCGATGGCTCCCAGCGGGCTGCCTGAGCTTTCCACGCGCTTTCCATTGCGTTGTACTTCTGCACGATAGTTGCCAATTTAGCGAAGTGCAGTATGCGGCGGTGATTGATGGCATTGAGGATTCCTTCGTCCGTGTAATTGTTGCAGAATGCTAATATTGCTTCTTCGTCATGACAATCTTTAATCTTGTCCTTGACAAGTAGGAATCTGGCCCAGTAGTGGTGGACCATTTCCTGAAATTGTCGTTGTGTGCTCATAAGAGCGCTTATGTCTGGGTGGGTGGGTGGAATTGAATCCGGACCCGGACCCAATTGTTGATCCGGAGTTTGAAGACCTTCCGAACTTAACAGTCCGGGCCCCGGAATATCCATTGATTTCTTAGGCCCGCCGTTCGATTCTATGCTCGGAGGGCAGGATGTGTCTTTTCCCAGGTGGTTGTCCGGCTTTTCGAGGTCGGAAATCCGAACAGAGTTCGTCCTCGGTATAGAGGAAGAGTTGTCTTGCTCCTCGACTACCGCTATCTGGTGGTGTGACCGGTGGAGATTTGATTTCTCTCTGATCGGGTTTAAGCCCAATCCGATCGTAATCTGTAGCGATCCCCAGGGCGGCGATGCAATCTAGGAGCTCGTTTAAAGATGAAAACTCCGCCGGATACATCTTCTTGGAGTGTTTGGGGTCGATACGAAGGGGATTTTCGATGGCCCGAGAGGTCAACATCAGCTTAATGGCCGAACGGGCGGTCATGGTAAAGCCGCCAAGTCGGAGGGTTTGGCCTGGGGCCAGTGCTCCTCCGGAGGTGATATTATCTTTTAGGACAAGGCGAGCCATCGATCTTGTCTTCGACGCCACAGTGGAACTCTCAATGAAAGCACCAATGTCGGTGTAAAAACCGGCGGATCTCGGGTAGGGGGTCCCGAACTGTGCGTCTAAGGTCGATGGTAACAAGAGACAGGGGACACGATGTTTACCCAGGTTCGGGCCCTCTCTATGGAGGTAATACCCTACTTCCTGGTTGATAGATCTTGATGAATATGAGTATTACAAGAGTTGATCTACCATGAGATCGTAATGGCTAAACCCTAGAAGTCTAGCCTGTTTGACTAAGGTAATGAGTCTGTCCTCCGGACTAAGCCCTCCGGTTTATATAGACACCCGGAGGATCTAGGGCTAGATAAGGTCGGTTATAGAGAAAGGAATCTTCATATTTGATTGCCAAGCTTGCCTTCCACGCCAAGGAGAGTCCCATCTGGACACGGGTAGAGTCTTCGGTCTTTGTATCTTCACAGCCCATCAGTCCGGCCCATGGCTAACATGTCGGACGCCCGAGGACCCCTTAGTCCAGGACTCCCTTGGCCGCCCCGTCCCCGGCCACCTCCTCACCGGCCGACCCCGTCGCCTACCGTTCCACCCCGAGCCCCACTGCCCTGTTCCCTACAGCCCCACGGTGAGCCCCCCGACCTCTTTCTTCCCCTGTCCCCATACTCATGCACACGCACACGCGCCCGACCGCTCGCCGCCTCCCGCTGCTCGCTCACCGTGCCCCCTGCTCCGGCTGCCACTGCCCGTGCCGAAGCGCGTGCGCTCGCGCGCCCCGCCCCGCTGCCGCCCTGGGGCCGTGGCGTGCTTCCCTACGCCGTGTCTGGGCCGCGCGCCCCGCCCGTCCCGCTCCTCTGCCGTTGCTGCCGCCCGCTGCCCCGCGCGCTGCTCCCGCGGCTGCATGCTGCACCTGCGAGCCGCCGCCAGGCAGCGCCCGCCTGGGCCGCCCCTTGCCGCACCCAGCCCCTCACCGCCGGCCCTAGGCCACCGGCCTCCCCCTGCTCCGGCGCCCTGCCCGGTTCGCCACCACCGCGCGCGCCTAGGCATGCGCCCGCTCGAGCAGCGTCCCGCCAGCCTCGCCCTCTGCGCCCGTTCGGGCCTTGCCCTTACCCGTGTGCACGTTAGGCCCGAGGGGCCACACACAGCTGGGCCCGCTTGAGCCACTGACTGACGGAGCCCACGCCCATGTACTGTTTACAACAAAAAAGAAAAGAATTAAAATAAATAAATAATAATTATTTAATTAATTAATTTAATAGTTAACTAACCCTGCTTAATTAAACTAATTAAGATTAATTAACCTAAATAGCTAATTAACCTAACTAATCTGTTAGACAGGTTAATGAGGCAACGACAAACGGGACCCACGCGCCTGTTGACCCAGTCAACAGACTGTTGAGTGCTGACATCATGCTGACATCACGCTGATTTTGTATTTACATTTTCTAATTAAATTAGTTCTGTTAATTCTAAAAATGAATTAAATCTTTAAAAATTAATGTAAAATAATCCGTAACTCGGATGAAAAAACTTTGTACATGAAAGTCGCTCAGAACGACTAGACAAATCCGGATACGAGGCCCGTTCGTCCGCAACACATCCCTAGCATTGCGAACACGCAACTTTCCCCCTCGTGTTCATCTGTCCGAAAACGTGAAATACCGGGGATACTTTCCCGGGTGTTTCCCCCCATCGCCGGTATCACCTCCTACTGCGTTAGGGCACACCTGGCACCGTTACTTGTCTTGTCATGCATCGATATGCATCTGTTTGCATTGTATTCATTGTTTCTTCCCCCTCTTCTCTCGTTAGACACCGAGACCGACGCCGCTGCTACCCAGTACGACTACGGTGTTGACGACCCCTCCTTCTTGCCAGAGCAACTAGGCAAGCCCCCCCCCCCTTGATCACCCGATATCGCCTGTTCCTTCTCTCTACTGCTTGCAGTAGAGTAGTGTAGCATGTTACTGCTTTCGGTTAATCCTATTCTGCTGCATAGCCTGTCATTGTTGCTACAGTTGTTACCCTTACCTGCAATCCTATATGCTTAGTATAAGCTGCTAGTATTCCATCAGTGGCCCTACATTCTTGTCCGTCTGCCATGCTATACTACTGGGCCGTGATCACTCGGGAGGCGATCACGGGTATATAATTACATACATATTATATGATACATGTGGTGACTAAAGTCGGGTCGGCTCGTAGAGTACCCGCAAGTGATTCTTATGTGGGGGCTGAAAGGACAGGTGGTTCCATGCCCATAGTGGTGGGCCTGGGTTCCTGACGGCCCCCGATTGTTACTTTGTGGCGGAGCGACAGGACAGGTTGAGACCACCTAGGAGAGAGGTGGGCCTGGCCCTGGTCGGCGTCCGCGGTTACTTCAAAATAACACGCGTAACGAGATCTTGGTATTTGATCTGAGTCTGGCCACTAGCCTATACGCACTAACAAACTACGCGGGAACGGTTATGGGAACTCGACATCGTGGTATCACCCGAAGCCTTCTTGACGTCAGCGACTGAGCGGCGCGCGCCGAATTGGACTGGAACGCCTGCTCTTGTATTAGGGAGGCTAGGTCTGCTTACCCGCCGCGTACGCAATGTGCAGGTGTGCAATGGGCGATGGGCGTGCTAAACTCTCTGTTGTGCCTAGGTAGGGTTGTGACGTGTTGATGTCCCGAGGCCGGGCATGACCCAGGAAAGTGTTTCCGGCCAAAGGGGATCGAGCGTGTTGGGTAACGTGGTGCACCCCTGCAGGCAAGTTTATCTATTCGAATAGCCGTGATCCTCGGTAACAGTACGACCCGGAGTTGTACCTTGACCTTATGACAACTAGAACCGGATACTTAATAAAACACACCCTTCCAAGTTCCAGATATAACCCGGTGATCACTCTCACACAGGGCGATGAGGGGAGGATCGCCGGGTAGGATTATGCTTTGCGATGGTACTTGGTGAACTTACCATCTACTCTCTTCTACATGCTGCAAGATGGAGGCTCCCAGAAGCGTAGTCTTTGACAGGACTAGCTATCCCCCTCTTATTCTAGCATTCTGCAGTTCAGTCCATCGATATTGCCCCTTTACACTGATACCCATGCATATGTATTGTAGATCCTTGGTTGCGAGTACTTTGGATGAGTACTCACGGTTGCTTTTCTCCCTCTTTTCCCCATTTCCATTCTTCTCGGTTGTCGGAACCAGATGCTGGAGTCCAGGAGCCAGATGCCACCGTCGACGATGACTCCTACTACACCGTGGGTGCCTACTACTACATGCAGGCCGCCGGCAACGACCAATAGTAGTTTAGGAGGATCCGAGGTAGGAGGCCTGCACCTCTTTTGATCTGTATCCTAGTTTGTGCTAGCCATCTTATGTCAACTTGTTTAACTTATGTCTGTACTCAGATATTGTTGCTTCCGCTGACTCGTCTATGATCGAGCACTTCTATTCGAGCCCTCGAGGCCCCTGGCTTGTATTATGATGCTTGTATGACTTATTTTTATTTTAGATTTGTGTTGTGATATCTTCTCGTGAGTCCCTGATCTTGATCGTACATGTTTGCATGTATGATTAGTGTACAATTGAATCGGGGGCGTCACATTAGGTTTCGATCCTGTGGAACTGTGGGTTATGGGCCCACCATGTGGGAAAATGTAGAAATGCACTAAAATTGTGCACGGCCATTGTGGCAGGGCAGATCAGAGGATAGCCAGTCAATTATGTTGGCAACAACGTTGGTACCAAGGGCAAGGGATGAAGAGAATCATTTTCCCGCTCGTTAAGACAAGGTTGACCAATAGGCAAAGTTCTCGTCCATCGGTGGCTACCTGAATGTCATCAACAATATTAACAAGGTATTACTGACAGAATTTGTACACCGAGGTGTTTACATAAGCAGGGAATTATCACCGCTTAGGTATGTTAGTTTACAAGGAAGGTTAAGCAAAACAATGGAAAGGAAAGTGTGTTGAAACAGAAGTAT
Source organism: Triticum aestivum (assembly GCF_018294505.1). NCBI lineage: Eukaryota > Viridiplantae > Streptophyta > Magnoliopsida > Poales > Poaceae > Triticum > Triticum aestivum. The sequence goes on along the minus strand of NC_057808.1, from coordinate 16,935,745 downwards.
TAGGAGTATATCCTTCACAAGAACAAGCAGAGCAGGATAATCATGACAGGACTGCAAGTAGATAACCACTTCAGTAAAAGGGGTGGGGAAATTCATGACGTTACCCACACAACAGGGTTTGGATAATCGATCAAGAAACATTTAGCATTGCGCTACCAATGTTCTTGTGGACGATCAGCGTACCACAGACATGCTTCTGGATAGCATTGACATGGTCATCAGGTAAATGTCAAACTTTTGGATTCACAAAGGATCCCGCAGGAACTGCTAGAATAGTTCGTGCAATTTCATCACAGAAAGGATGAGGATGTGGCCGATGGGTTCAGCAGCAATCAATCGACATGCCAAAAGGATGTAATGCCAAAATGATATGAACAAGTTTGTGTTGGGGGGAGGCAAGAATGTTGTTGATGATAACCCAAATCATTGAGGTGCAAGGATGGTATTTCTCATCATGAATTCGATTGATATCCTGGAAGAGCATCAGAATGTTGAAGATGATCATGACACATTTTTCGAGAGATTTCATGAAGATGTAATCGATCGGTGATGGCATCAAGTCAAAGGAATGATGAAGCGAAAGGTTATTGGAATCACGTGTACGATACAAACTTGAAATCAAGCTTGTTGTTGAGGGCGAAATGATATGACGAGGAAGATCGACATAAGATTAGCTCATCGTCGAAAATTGTGCTCCTAGAAGAAGAACCAGGTAGCACAGTTAAAATTTGGCACGATAATGATATAGCCGATCAGGCTAGGAATTACTTGAAGAATTATTAAACTCGTAAGCAACGAAAATTACTTAGAGTTCTTGAATCGGAGTGCGGAATCGATTCACTTATCGGTGTTCTCGATAGACAAACAACCCAGAAACCATGAAGTAACAAAGACAGGGTAAGGTAGTACTCCATCAAAAGTTCATAAGATGTAGTGCAATGGCATGATATCCTCGAGATACCAGGGGTAATACTTGAAGGTAGATCATAATAGAGGTTGGGCAGGCATATTGACCTGTAGAAGACAAGTGATTTAACCTGTCCAAGAAATGGGATCAGAGAAGAACATATGGTCGGAACGGCGATAGCAAAGGATCAATTCACCGATACCAAAGGATATAATATCAAGGAAATAGTTATTATTACAAGAAGCTTCCATGATAGGATCTACATCGTGTCCATGGGCATGAACACAAAGGTTCAAGGTCGACTCCTACTTCTTCAATGCATAACCTTCCATTCACCTTTCGTATTTCGACATTGACATTAGTTGTTGAAAGTTTTACCTGGTGCAATACCAGATAAGTATGACCCGTGAAATCTTTCGGGTTCACACGGATTAGGGAAGACGTTGGTTCAACCCATCGGGGCATCTTAGGAACATATACCACAAACTTCGGAGTAAATAATACAAGCTCGAAAGTAGAGCATGGTTAATAAAGAAGAGGATACCATTTACCAAAGGCATTATATACCCATGGAAAGGCTCACAAGGTTATTGAATATGAAGGACACTGCCGGATAATAATCCAACAAGGGGTCTTATGGTCTACAACAGAGTTGATGCGAGTATCGGTACTCTATAAGAGGAAGAAGGAATGAAAGGGCATCGGATTAAAGAAACAACTGACTAATTCGCAGCTCAAATGCAAAGGAATTATGATTTCCAAATCAAGGGATCAGAAGCAGGCACTCTAATTAAGGATGGATAAAGTTGAATAGGCTTAGATCGACAATCAATCAAGGTTTGGTTTGGCGAGAAACAGCTCATGTCCAGAGTGGAGTCTGAGCCAGAAGGATAAATAATTACCAGGGAATAACTAATGAATGTGTGCATTCACGCACATGTCGAATCAATAGGAAAGGAATGACAATCACAAATGAGTTTAATGAATATTGTAAGACATATGGAATTAACCATAATGCAAGACGATAAGGAAGAGCAGGAGCAATAGACTACTAAGGATTATTGGAAGATCGAATAGTATTCCAAAGAATTTGTGAAACACATGAACAACTGGGGATGAACGAATCCCTGGTAAGTGTGAGGAATTATTCGCAAGGGCTTTCATGTGGTAAGGAACTACAGGGCAGTAAGCATAAAGGATTCTCGAAACATCGGCGAGTATCTCAAGGCATCCTGTAATAACAAGAGCAACTGGGGATGAAGGTATGAACAAAAATTGTAGGTCGTTATCCATAGGGGTTGACGGTGGAAGGGAATCGAAAAAGCGATGAGCACATGTTCTCGAGCGAATATCGCAGAGTATCTTCGAAGTCTTCTGGTGAAGTAGGCGATCATCTGGAATGGGGCTCTCCGAGAGGAAGTAGTTGCGAAAACCTAGCGTTAGAGTTAGTAAAATCGTTTAACCCGAATAGAAGAGAGATCAGAGTCCGAGAGCATAGACGAGGAATAAAAGATCCTAATACCACCCAATTGTGATGTGGGCCCATAAGCCACACAACAATGTTAGTAAAATAGTTTTCAAAGACTAGACTCAACTTCGGCAAAGGAGTTGGAAAGGGGGCTACCTACAGGCAGTTGGCTCTGATACCAACTTGTGACGCCCTCGATTGAATCGTACACTAATCATACACGCAAATGTGTACGATCAAGATCAAGGACTCAAGGGAAGATATCACAACACAACTCTAGACACAAATTAAAAAATTAATGCAAGACTTATATTACAAGCCAGGGGCCTCCAGGGCTCGAATACATCAGCTCAAAAACACAAGAGTCAGCGGAAGCTACCATATCTGAGTAACACATAAGTTAAGCAATTTTGCCTTAAGAAGGCTAGCACTAAAGCATCTACGATCGAAAAGGCAAGGCCTCCTGCCTAGGAGCCTCCTAACTACTCCTAGTCGTCGGCGGCCTCCACATAGTAGTAAGCACCCTCGTGGTAGTAGTAGTCGTCATCGACGGTGGCGTCTAGCTCCTGGGCTCCACCATCTTGTTGCGACATCCAGAAAGAATGGAAAACGGGGAAAAAGAGGGAGCAAACCAACCGTGAGTACTCATCCAAAGTACTCACAAGCAAGGATCTACCCTACATATGCATCGGTGTCAAAGAAATGGGTAGTATATGTGGACTGAACTACAGAAAGCCAGAAGAGAAGGGCAAATCCTAGCCTATCGAAGACTAGCATCTTCAAGCAGCTCCAAGCATCTCGTAGCATCAGAAGAGATAAGAGTGGCTTATTATAAGTAACAAGTATGTTGTATCATTGCCCAGAGATCACTTCCTCGACTCCCTGCGAGAAAAAAATCCCGGAGCCACATATCCATAACATGCCTCAGCATTCAGTATCCAGTTCTAGTTGTATCGATCGTGATACAACTCCGAGTGTCAGTTACCGCAGGACAGGCTATCGATAGATGTTTTCTTCCCTGCAGGGGTGCACCAACTTACCCACCACGCTCGCTTAAAGCCAGCCGGATACACTTTATTGGGTCATGCCCGGCCACAGCCAAACGATACGCCGCAACCCGACCTAGGCTTAATAGAGAGGTCAGCAAGCCAGACTAAACCTATGACCCCAGGGGTCTTGGGCCATCACCCCGGGAACTCCTGCATGTTGCGTGGGCGGCCGGTGAGTAGACCTAGCTACCTATTTAAAAAGGCAGGTGCTTACCAGTCCAACCCGGCGCGCGTCGCTCAGTCGCATGACATCTATTAAGCTTCGGCTGATACATACAACGCAAAACGCCCATACTATGCCCACGTGATGGTTAGTGCTATCAAGCCAGAGGCTCCTCGGATCAAATATCCAAACCGTTCGTGTGTTGGTAGTGCGGTCACGAGCAGAGACTCACGAATGATGTCACCCCGTCGCCCCGTCTCGAGGACTTGCGGCAAGGGCTAATAGTGCCCGGCCACGCCTCGTATTCAACTCTCGGGTCCCTCCAGGTCAAACCGTCTCCACATCACTCACGGGTAGCCCTCAGGGTCGACCCGCCTTTCCAAGTAACAGTTGTAAAGTCCAAGTATCCGTGTGTCCAAACATCAAGGGGAAAACCCGAGGAATCACCCTCGGTGAATTCCACTAGATGTACTCATCAAGGTGAATGTAAGAGGAACCACCGTCGAGGTTCACACTTGAGGGGTTGCACGACAGAGTCGTATCGGGAGTGGTCAAGGAGGAATCACCCTCGATGACCACGACCGAATAGCTACACTACAGAGATCTCATGAGGAGTGATGTATGAGGTACCACCCTCGGCACTTGTTGGGGATATTACTACTGGGCGTAAACCGGCCGGGAGAGGCCGGGTTAGCCCCATAATGGTTCACAGTATCTGAAGCCCATGAAGACAAAGACAGTGACGCTTTATGAAGGCCCAGGGCCCAAAAGCCGGTTTAAGGCCTGTAGACATAAACCGGCGTTGATATGTAAACTTGTGTTGTAAGATAGAAAGAGTAGAGACCGGGTCGGACACGTTTATGAGCCAGCCTCGGGATTCTGTAAACCGACGGGCGTCAACCCATGTATATAAGGGGACGACCCGGCGGCGGTTTGGGGACAACAGACAATAACTCGAGACTCAGGCAAAGCGTATTCGCTCCCTGGTCATCGAAACCCTAGCAATTCCACAACAACTGGATTAGGCTTTTACCTTCACCGCAAGGGGCGGAACCAGTATAAACTCTCTGCGTCCCTTGTCCGCTTAAACCCCTTTAAGTTAACCCGCGTGATGGCTGCACGACTAAGTCCTTTCCTTAGGACATCTGCCGTGACAAAACCACGACAGTTGGCGCCCACCATGGGGCTATTGCACGATGGTTTCAAGTTCTTAGAGGGCAGCTTCGAAGGGCTCAAGGGCTACGCTATGGGCCGGATGACCAAGAGTCGACGATGCAGGCTGGGGCCCCGAGGCCAGCTCAATCGAGTACGGGTACCGGGTCCCCTTTGGTGGCATACACGTCTTAATTGGCAAGATCGGCGAAGCGGGCCCTGAGCCGGACATCTACACCGACCTCGTCGAAACGGCTCAGCGTGCAAGACCTGCCCGGGTTAAGCCTGTCATGAAGCGTGCCTTCGTGGGACTCATCCACGGAGGGGAATCTGGGGATAGATCGGAATTTGGTTGTGAAACCGTCGTTTATTCCGGCGACGAGTCATCAACCGGAGAGACCGAGTCGTTATATTAGTTGCAGGATCGCCGGATTGGGGGCTGTTCCGATGGCGACAGTATTCCGGACCCCTTTGATCTGCCAAACCGGGCTGCGATCCTCATGGTCGGTACGCAACCAGTGCTCCACTCTTTGACTGCAGCAGCGATGATTTCCGGATCAGCAGCTGCGACAGCGGACGGGGCAGGAGGCACTGTGCGACCCCCGGCTCAGGTTATCTGATTTATTTGACGCTTTGGCAACGCTGATGGAGGAGGTTAACCCGGCGGATCAAGATGCACATAATGCGGAAATCGCGAAGGTGAATGATCAGATCACCCAGGCCAAAGCCGACTTGGCAGCTGAGGATACCAGGATGGCTGCGGAACGGGCCGCATTGGATGCACAGGCTTACCGGCTTATGCTGGATCAGAGTGCGTCAAATGATGTCCTAAAGAGGAGGTACCAATCTCGCCTGCCGCTGGTTTATGAAGCCAGGAACCTCTTTAACACCCCAGGAGCGGGGACCAGTAATCCGCTGATGGTAAACTGGGTGGAAGCACCTAGAGCGGGGGCTCCGGTTCAGCCACGTTTGGTGGATCCGCCTCGCCAGAATCACGAGTCGTCGCAGCATGTCCCAACACCACCGGATCATTACTCTAACCCGATGGACAACATTGTCGCTGCTGCTTCACGGCTGGCGGCCCTTCCAATCGAAGGCGATTCTCTGGTGGCAGTCGAGACGCGACGGGATAGGGAGCTTCTTCATACAGCTATGGTTCAGCATCAGGCTTATTCATATAGTCGCGAGAGGATCCATTCTACTCCCCGCCCAAGCCGGAGCTACAGCAGGCGTATGGATGAACCGGCCGTATCAAGCAATGTGCGGAACCGTGATCCGCCCCGTGGCCATAACCCGGCGGGTGGTGGTGGTGATGCTCAGGATTTCGTGGATCGCGCTAGAGCTCGTCGAGAAGCCGAGTTAGCAGCACAGCACGAGGCTCGCCAACTTACTCCGGTTCGTCCAACCACATCGGTGGAACCAGGGGTTACCTCTAGCTCTTTGGGAGTACTGTGTCTCGTCCCAGCGCTGCGCAACGTGCGCCTGCCGAAGGATTTCAAAGGCCCATGAAAAGTGCCGAATTACACCGCTGATTTATCCCCCGAGTCTTGGGTGGAAAGCTATGAGATGGCAATGGAGATGCTGGATGTGGATGATGCGGCGTGCGCTAAATACTTTACCATGATGTTGGAAGGAACGACTCAAACTTGGTTGAAAAAGTTACCAGCTAACTCCATTGGGTCATGGGCCGAGCTGAGGGCCTGCTTTATCCAGAACTTCAAGGATACGTGCAAGCGGCCCATGTCAATTGTGGACCTAGCTGCCTGTGTCCAGGAGGAAGGAGAATCAACAACCCATTGGGTGCGCCGGGTTTCGGAGATTTTGCATTCATCGGACCGCATTAACGCTGACACAACAGTTTTAATGTTGGAAGGCAATTGCCGGTTTGCACCTCTGAAGCTGAAGTTGGGACGGCTCAAACGCCATTGCAATGATATGGGGACTCTCATGGCTGCTCTGGTGAAATATGCCGACTCTGATGGTACCAAGGACCCCGAGTCTGACGATGACAACACAGGGAAGGGAAAGAAGAGCGGACATACCAAGGGGCAGCAGCACAACCCGGCAGGCCATGGAAACAACGGTAAGCGTATAGCGGATAATAGCTTGGATTTTGTGGCTAATACCAACGCGCAGGACAAAGGCCAACGGTGTAAAGGTAAACCGCCCCAGCGCGGTGGAGGACCAAGTCATAATCCGGACCGCCTGTCTTATTTGTTGAACCGGCCTTGCCCAAAGCACGGGACGAAGGAGAACCCGTCCACGCACCTCTGGAAAGATTGTTACATCATGCAAGAGTTCAAAAACTCTGATGTTTTTCGGTATGATCATGGACCGGGAGGCGGTTCAGGCCCCAGATCTCATGCGTCGGGTTACGGTGGAGGTAGTTCCGGTTCAGGATTTCATGGCAACCAGAGTAGACAGGGTAATCAAGGCAATCAGGGCAACCAAGGTGGTCATAATAATCAGGGGAATCAGCAACAGCAGCAGCAGCAGTCGGGTTACCAGAGCAACCCGAAGCAGTTGAATAGCGGGCAGTATCATGTCTTCACCACTAGCCTGGACAAGCGCGATCAGAAGCTTCATAAAAGGTCAGTGAATTCTGTTGAACCGGCAGTTCCCCGATACTTACGCTGGTCTGAACAGCCTATTGTGTGGAGTCAAGAGGATCATCCGCCCCGGGTTGATAATCCGAGTCATCCGGCGTTGGTGTTGGCACCTCAGGTGGGAGGTTATAAGTTCACCAAAGTACCCATGGATGGGGGAGTAGTATCAATATCCTTTATTATGAAACCTTCCGCCGCATGGGTTAACAGATAAAAATCTTAAACCGTCCAACATGGTCTTTCATGGTGTGGTACCTGGTAAATCGACATGTCCCGTTGGTAAGATAGCTCTGGAGGTTGCTTTTGGCGACGAGCATAATGCAAGATCAGAGAAGTTGACCTTTGAGGTGGTGAAAATCAAGAGCCCATATCATGCCCTGTTTGGACGACCGGCTTATGCTAAGTTTATGGCAAGGCCCTGTTATGTCTATCTGCAGCTCAAGATGCCGGGTCATAAGGGGACTATCACAGTGCACGGGAGTCACAAGATCGCTTTGGAATGTGAAGAGGGCGATGCGGCATACGCTGAGTCGGTTTGTGCAACTGAGGAATTGAAGTTCTATAAGGACAATGTTGATCCGGCATATATGACTACATTAAAGAAACCAACTACAGAGCATGATCCGTCCCTGAAGTTTAAATCGGCTGATGAGACTAAGCTTGTTGACTTCGTGCCCAGCGATTCGTCCAAGCAGTTTAGCATCAGCGCTAACTTGGATCTGAAATAGGAAAGCGCGCTCATCGAGTTCATCCATGAGAATTGAGACATCTTTGCGTGGAAGCCTTCTGACATGCCAGGTGTACCGAGAGAACTTGCTAAGCACACTCTCAATGTTGATCCCAAGTATAAACCGGTCAAGAAATTTCTTTGTCGGTTCAATGAAGAAAGACGCAAGGCTATTGGTGAAGAAGTAGCCAGGCTCTTGGCGGCTGGATTTATCATTGAAGTATTTCATCCTGAGTGGCTGGCTAATCCAGTACTGGTGCTCAAGAAGAACGGCACTTGGCGTATGTGTGTGGACTACACAGATCTCAATAAAGCCTACCCAGCAGATCCTTTTGTCCTCCCTCGTATTGATCAACTCATTGATGCTACGGCGGGTTGCGAGCGTTTGAGCTTTCTGGATGCATATTCTGGCTACCATCAGATCAAAATGGCAGTTAAGGACCAGGAGAAGACAGCCTTCATAACTCCTTTTGGAGCCTTCTGTTATGTGTCTATGCCCTTTGGGCTCAAGAGTGCCCAGGCAACCTATCAGCGGTGTGTGCAGAATTGTCTTCATGATCAGATCGGCCGCAATGTTCATGCATATGTAGATGATATTGTGGTGAAATCAAGGAAGAAGGAGACATTGATTGATGACTTGAAGGAGACCTTTGATAACCTGCAGGTTTATAAAATGATGCTTAATCTGACCAAGTGCATTTTTGGTGTACCGGCAGGCAAGCTCTTGGGCTTTTTGGTGTCTAACAGGGGCATTGAAGCTAATCTGGAGAAGATCAAAGCCATTACTTCTTTGGCCAAACTGAAATGTATCAATGATGTTCAACGCCTGGCAGGCCGGATTGCCGCGTTGAGCCGGTTTATCAGCCGCCTTGGCGAGAAGGCCACCGCTTTGTATCAGATGCTGAAGAAAATGGATAACTTCGTCTGGAGTGACGCCGCTAATGAAGCATTTGAGTATTTAAAGCGGCAGCTGGCTAATCCGCCGATTCTCGCTGCTCCGGTTGACAAGAGCCATTGTTGCTGTATGTGGCAGCTAATGCCCGGGCTGTTAGCGCGGCTATTGTGGTGTAACGCAAGGAGACTGAAAAGGAATATCCGGTTCAACGGCCGGTTTACTATATCAGTGAGGTACTTATTGAGTCCAAGGAGAGGTACCCGCATTGGCAGAAGTTGATGTATGGAGTTTTCATGGCAAACCGGAAGCTTAAGCAATATTTCCAAGGTCCTCCCATCACGGTGGTCAGATCTGCTCCTTGGGGGATATAATCCAGAACAGGGAAGCAACTGGCCGGATTGCTAAGCGGGCCATCAAGCTCGGGCCTCATGGGTTGAAATACATACCCCGAACGGCGATCAAATCTCAGGCCTTTGTGGATTTCATCAATGATTGGACAGAACTACAAGCGCCAGAAGAGAAGCTGGATCATACTTATTGGACTATTCATTTTGATGGGTCCAGGCAATTGGAGGGCTCGGTGTAGAGACCCGATCTCAGACGGTCAATTCTCTGTGTATCTGTGCCATCCCTGGATCAGTATGCTAGCACACACAGTACATCAATGTATATATCAAAGTGCAATCACATGTATAAATAAGGTAAAACTGATATATACCTCATAAGTCTCAGCGGAAACAAACAATCGGGTGTGGATTCCCATCAACGCCATCGGCAGGTTGAGTGTAGACCGTAACCCAACCAATGAAACTCACTCGTCATAGAAATAATTCTGCAACATGATACGTTGCAGCCGTGTAGGTCAGTACATTGAATGTACCGGCAAGATCACTGTAATAAAAACAGATGATAAACTATACTATATGAAAATGGCCTTGTGGCTCTGTATCTGAGTTTTGTTTGCGTAAAAGCTGGTTTTATTTTCCTATAACAAAGGAACATCAGGAGTCTGTACTACGGAGTTTTCTATCATGACATGGTTCCGCCAACCGATGTCTCATAGCCCAAAATCATCATAACTTGCCCACAATTATGTTATCAGTCCGGTGTTGAGAGTTCCGAGATAGATCCAAGTCCAGAGGCTCAAATTGTCCATAACCGGGGACACAGCTAATCGATTAGGTTTTAACTCTCTGCATAGGTTTGTACACTTTACCCGCAAGATTCGATCCCTCTTTTTACGTTCTCGCACTTCAGGGTGTTTGAGAACAAGACGACCGAAACATGGTCTTCCAAAGAGTTCCCCTGACCACTGTCCGGTGTTCATCCAATCCTACCGTCGTTCTACATCTGCTAGCACCGTCCCAGCCAGAGTCACAACTAAGGTCAACCAAGCCAGATCCCATAGTGACTTGCGGTTGCACAGGTAAGCTTTCGGGCATGAAGTATTCTTCCGTCTCTTTGAGTCTGGGTGAAGCTTTCCGCAAGATGTCATGGCGCTTCTCCATGCATCCCGGCCATCCACTGGTTTCTCCAGGGTGCCCGTCAACCGTCCTGCACCCAGTAGTGTGTATTGAATTCTTTTCTCGAGTCTTGAAGTCTTGAGGCCTTGAAGATGCAGTCCTCGCATATGCCATCATGGAGTTGTCGTCATTGACGTAGAGTCCTCCTTCTTCACTCCACTCTCGTGCACTCATACCAAACCCGTCTACTATAGCGTAGCATTAAAATAAATAAAGTCCCGGGCTTGGTAACAGGGTGATGGGTTCCTACCTCACGCATACTACTCAACTACAAGAATTCAATGTCACTACTGGAGGGATTGTTGCAAAGATGACACTAAATGCAATAAAACATAGGTATGAAAAACATGGTCAAAGTGAACTTGCCTGGTATTACTTGATGAAGATAACAACACTCTCAGAAATAACTTGATAGGACTACGCAACTCTCCGATGAAATCTATATTAACAAACATGACATTCACATAAGAAAGAATTCTAGCAAGAAAATCTAACAATAAAAAAATTTCAATAAGAAAACCCAATACAAAACAAATAACACATCGAAAGAACTAATAGGGGAAAACTATAAAGAACCTACTAGGAAAACCTTTTGCCTTAACTACAAACATAGTTTTGTCCTAAGTAAAACTTAACAAAGAAAATACTAAATTAATAATTTTAACAAAAAATAAAATATAAATCAACTAAGTTAACAGAAAGCATTTTTCATAAACTTTTATTTGCAAAAAGAAACAAATAAAAAGCTTTTAAGAAACACTAACTATGACCTAAACAAGTTTTCATACGAAAACTTAAATAAAATAAAATTTTAAAATAATATAAATTTTTATTTTGTTGACCAACAGAACAAAACTAAGAGTTTGTCAAAAGTGACAAAAAGAAAAAAATTAATAATTAAAACTATAAAGAAAAGACTAAAACAAAACTATAACTAAAACCGTACTGTTTTGATAAAAACCTAATTTTAAAATAAACTAAAAATAAAATACTCAACACTACTGGATAGTTAAAGGTCCTAGTGACCAGGAGCAAAAAGAGTCAATCAAAAATATTTTATAAAGCTCAAGTTATGGCCAAATTACTAATTTGAACAAATTTCATCAAACTCGAGTTTAAACTACTCAAATCGGAAAACTAAGTACGCAAACAGAAACTTTAACAAATTTGTGACACAATGCAAAAGGAATCACTCAATTTGGATCTAAAACATAAAGTATATAAGCAATCTAAAATGAGAACTATTCTGTTTTTAAAACAGAAACGAAAATAAAATAAAATAAACAAAACGGGCGCTAGCTACGTGGCCTACTGCTATCAGGCCTAGGAGGTGGGCGATCTGAACTATCTAGCGCTCGGTCGTAAAATAACAGAAACGTGTACGGCCTAAAACAGAAAGATCTATCGGCTAAACCGACTAGACCTGAACCGATCTAAACCGAATAAAAACCGTAACAAACCGGAACTAAACCGATCTAATTAAAAAAACGTAACCTTTCGTTATATCTAATCTATGCCGTCAATAACAGATCGGACGGTGGAGGTTGCTTACAGCGGTGGTGGCGTCTCCGGCGAGGTCGTCATCGGCGGTGGCGGCTCGGACGTCGGTGGCGGTGGCGCTCCGTGTTGGAAATATGCCCTAGAGGCAATAATAAATTTGTTATTATTATATTTCCTTCTTCATGATAATCGTTTATTATCCAAGCTAGAATTGTATTGATAGGAAACTCAGATACATGTGTGGATACATAGACAACACCATGTCCCTAGTAAGCCTCTAGTTGACTAGCTCGTTGATCAATAGATGGTTACGGTTTCCTGACCATGGACATTGGATGTCGTTGATAACGGGATCACATCATTAGGAGAATGATGTGATGGAAGACCCAATCCTAAGCCTAGCACAAGATCGTGTAGTTCGTTTGCTAAGAGCTTTTCTAATGTCAAGTATCATTTCCTTAGACCATGAGATTGTGCAACTCCCGGATACCGTAGGAATGCTTTGGGTGTACCAAACGTCACAACGTAATTGGGTGGCTATAAAGGTGCACTACAGGTATCTCCGAAAGTGTCTGTTGGGTTGGCACGAATCGAGACTGGGATTTGTCACTCCGTGTAAACGGAGAGGTATCTCTGGGCCCACTCGGTAGGACATCATCATAATGTGCACAATGTGACCAAGGAGTTGATCACGGGATGATGTGTTATGGAACGAGTAAAGAGACTTGCCGATAACGAGATTGAACAAGGTATCGGGATACCGACGATCGAATCTCGGGCAAGTAACATACCGATGGACAAAGGGAATTGTATACGGGATTGATTGAATCCTCGACATCGTGGTTCATCCGATGAGATCATCGAGGAGCATGTGGGAGCCAACATGGGTATCCAGATCCCGATGTTGGTTATTGACCGAAGAGTCGTCTCGGTCATGTCTGCGTGTCTCCCGAACCCGTAGGGTCTACACACTTAAGGTTCGGTGACGCTAGGGTTATAGAGATATTAGTATGCGGTAACCCTAAAGTTGTTCGGAGTCCCGGATGAGATCCTGGACGTCACGAGGAGTTCCGGAATGGTCCGGAGGTAAAGATTTATATATGGGAAGTCTTATTTTGGTCGCCGGAAAAGTTTCGCACTTTATCGGTATTGTACTGGGAGTGCCGAAAGGGGTCTGGGGGTCCACCAAGGGGGTCCACCAGCCCCGGGGGGCCACATGGGCTGTAGGGGGTGCGCCTTGGCCTATATGGGCCAAGGGCACCAGCCCCAAGAGGCCCATGCGCGAAGAGATAAGGAAAAGGGAGAGTCCTAAAGGGGGAAGGCACCTCCGAGGTGCCTTGGGGGGGAAGGACTCCTCCCTGGCCGCACCCTTCCTTGGAGGAAGGGCCAAGGCTGCGCCCCCCCCCCTCTCCCTTGGCCCTATATATAGTGGGGGGAATGGAGGGCAGCAAGACCTAAGCCCTGGCGCCTCCCTCTCCCTCCCGTGACATATCTCCCTCCTCCCGCAGCGCTTGGCGAAGCCCTGTTGGAATCCCGCTACTTCCACCACCACGCCGTCGTGCTGCTGGATCTCCATCAACCTCTCCTCCCCCCTTGCTGGATCAAGAAGGAGGAGACGTCGCTGCCCCGTACGTGTGTTGAACGCGGAGGTGCCGTCCGTTCGGCGCTAGGATCATCGGTGATTTGGATCACGACGAGTACGACTCCATCAACCCCGTTCTCTTGAACGCTTCCGCTCGCGATCTACAAGGGTATGTAGATGCACTCCCCTTTCCCCTCGTTTCTAGATTACTCCATAGATTGATCTTGGTGATGCGTAGAAAATTTTGAATTTCTGCTACGTTCCCCAACAGTGGCATCATGAGCTAGGTCTATGCGTAGTTTCTATGTACGAGTAGAACACAAAGTAGTTGTGGGCGTAGATGTTGCCAATTCTTCTTGCCGCTACTAGTCTTATCTTGTTTCGGCGGCATTGTGGGATGAAGCGGCCCGGACCGACCTTACACGTACGCTTACATGAGACAGGTTCCACCGACTGACATGCACTAGTTGCATAAGGTGGCTAGTGGGTGTCTGTCTCTCCCACTTTAGTCGGAACAGATTCGATGAAAAGGGTCCTTATGAAGGGTAAATAGAAATTGGCATATCACGTTGTGGTCTTACGTAGGTAAGAAACGTTCTTGCTAGAAACCTATACAAGCCACGTAAAAACTTGCAACAACAATTAGAGGACGTCTAACTTGTTTTTGCAGCATGTGCTATGTGATGTGATATGGCCAGAAGATGTGATGAATGATATATGTGATGTATGAGATTGATCATATTCTTGTAATAGGAATCACGACTTGCATGTCGATGAATATGACAACCGGCAGGAGCCATAGGAGTTGTCTTTATTTTTTGTATGACCTGCGTGTCATTGAATAACGCCATGTAAATTACTTTACTTTATTGCTAAGCGCGTTAGCCATAGAAGTAGAAGTAATCGTTGGCGTGACAACTTCATGAAGACACAATGATGGAGATCATGATGATGGAGATCATGGTGTCATGCAGGTGACAAAGATGATCATGGTGCCCCGAAGATGGAGATCAAAGGAGCAAAATGATATTGGCCATATCATGTCACTATTTGATTGCATGTGATGTTTATCATGTTATGCATCTTATTTGCTTAGAACGACGGTAGTAAGTAAGATGATCCCTCACTAAAATTTCAAGAGACGTGTTTCCCCCTAACTGTGCACCGTTGCGAAGGTTCGTTGTTTCGAAGCACCACGTGATGATCGGGTGTGATAGATTCTAACGTTCGAATACAACGGGTGTTGACGAGCCTAGCATGTGCAGACATGGCCTCGGAACACATGCGAAACACTTAGGTTGACTTGACGAGCCTAGCATGTACAGACATGGCCTCGGAACACAAGAGACCGAAAGGTCGAACATGAGTCGTATAGTAGATACGATCAACATGGAGATGTTCACCGATGATGATTAGTCCGTCTCACATGATGATCGGACACGGCCTAGTTTGAATCGGATCATGTATCACTTGGATGACTAGAGGGATGTTTATCTGAGTGGGAGTTCACTCAATAATCAGATGAACTTAATTATCATGAACATAGTCAAAAGGTCTTTACAAATTATGTCATACGCTTTAGTTCTACTGTTTAAGATATGTTCCTAGAGAAAATTTAGTTGAAAGTTGGTAGTAGCAATTATGCGGACTGGGTCCGTAAACTGAGGATTGTCCTCATTGCTGCACGGAAGGCTTATGTCCTTAATGCACTGCTCGGTGTGCTGAACCTCAGCGTCGTCTGTAGATGTTGCGGAACATCTGACATACACGTTTTGATAACTACGTGATAGTTCAGTGCGTAATGCTAACGGTTTAGAATTGTGGCACCAAAGACGTTTGTGAAATGTCACAGAACATATGAGATGTTCCGAAGTCTAAAATTGGGATTTCAGACTAGTGCCCACGTCAAGAGGTATGAGACCTCTGACAAGTTTCTTAAGCCTACAGACTAAGGGAGAAAAGATCAATTGTTGAGCATGTGCTCAGATTGTCTGAGTACCACAATCGCTTGAATCGAGTGGGAGCTAATCTCCCAGATGAGATAGTGATGGTTCTCCATAGTCACTACCACCAAGCTAGTAGAGCTTCGTGATGAAATATAACATATCAGGGATAGACATGATGATCCTTGAGCAACTCGCGATGTTTGACACCGCGAAAGTAGAAATCAAGAAGGAGCATCAATTGTTGATGGTTAGTAAAACCACTAGTTTCAAGAAGGGCAAGGGAAAAAGGGATACTTCATGAAACAGCAAATCATTTGCTGCTCTAGTGAAGAATCCCAAGGTTGAACCCAAACCCGAGACTAAGTGCTTCTGTAATGAGAGGAACGGTCACTGAAGCAGTACTACCCTAGATATTTGGTAGATGAGAAGGCAGGCAAGGTCGACAGAAGTATATTGGATATACGTTATATGAATGTGTACTTTACTAGTACTCCTAGCAGCACCAGGGTATTAGATACCGGTTCGGTTGCTAAGTGTTAGTAACTCGAAATAAAAGCTGCGGAATAAATGGAGACTAGCTAAAGGTGAGATGACGATGTGTGTTGGAAGTGTTTCCAAGGTTGATGTGATCAAGCATTGCATGCTCCCCCTACCATCGAGATTGGTGTTTGCGTTGAGCGTAAACATGATTGGATTATGTTTATCGCAATACGGTTATTCATTTAAGGAGAATAATGGTTACTCTGTTTATTTGAATAATACCTTCAATGGTCTTGCACCTAAAATGAATCTCGATCGCAGTGATACACATGTTCGTGCCAAAAGATATAAAATAGTAATGATAGTACCACATACTTGTGGCACTGCCGTTTGAGTCATATTGGTATAGAACGCATGAAGAAGCTCCATGTAGATGGATCTTTGGACTCACTCGTTTTTGAAAAGATTGAGACATGTGAACCATGTCTATTGGTATATATGCATGAAGAAACTCTATGCAGATGGATCGTTTGGACTCACTTGATTTTGAATCACTTCAGACATGCAAATCATACCACATGGGCAAGATGACTGAAAGGCCTCGTTTTCAGTAAGATGGAACAAGAGAGCAATTTATTGGAAGTAATACATTTTGATGTATGCAGTCCAATGAATGCTGAGGCATGCAATGGATATCGTTATGTTCTTACTTCACAGATGATTTGAGTAGATGCTGAGAATATTTACTTGATGAAACACAAGTCTGAATTATTGAAAGGTTCAAGTAATTTCAGAGTGAAGTTGAAGATCGTCGTGACAAGAGGATAAAATGTCTATGATATGATCATAGAGATATCTGAGTTACGAGTTTAGCACACAATTAAGACATTGTGGAAAGTGTTTCACAATTAATACCGCCTGGAACACCATAGTGTGATGGTGTGTCCGAACATCATAACTGCACCCTATTGGATATGGTGCATACCATGATGTCTCTTATCGAATTACCACTATCGTTTATGGGTTAGGCATTAGAGACAACCGCATTCACTTTAAAAGGGGCACCACGCAATTCTGTTGATACAACACCGTTTAGAGAAACCTAAGTTGTCGTTTCTTAAAAGTTTGGGGCTGCGATGCTTATGTGAAAAAGTTTCAGGCTGATAAGCTCGAACCCAAAGCGGATAAATACATCTTCATAGAATACCTAAAAACAGTTGGGTATACCTCCTATTTCAGATCTGGAAGCAAAAGTAATTGTTTCTAGAAACGAGTCCTTTCTCGAGGAAAAGTTTCTCTCGGAAGAATTGAGTGGGAGGATGGTGGAGACTTGATAAGGTTGTTGAACCGTCATTTCAACTAGTGTGTAGCAGGGCACAGGAAGTTGTTCCTGTGGCACCTATACCAATTGAAGTGGAAGCTTATGATAGTGATCATGAAACTTCAGATCAAGTCACCACCAAACCTCGTAGGACGACGAGGATGCGTGCTGCTTCAGAGTGGTACGTGATCCTGTCTGAGATATCATGTTGTTGGACAATACTGAACCTACGAGCTATGGAGAAGCGATGGTGGGCCCATATTCCGACAAATGGTTAGAAGCCATGAAATCCGAGAAAATGGATCTTTGAGAAGAAGACGGACGTGGACGGTAATGTTACCGTCTATGAAGCTCGACTTGTGGCAAGGAGTATTTCCACAAGTTCAAGGAGTTGACTACGATGAGATTTTCTCATCCGTAGCGATGCTTAAGTCCGTCGGAATCATGTTAGCATTAGCTGCATTTATGAAATCTGGCAGATGTATGTCAAAACAAGTTTCCTTACCAGTTTTCGTAAGGAAAGGTTGTATGTGATACAATCAGAAAGGTTTTGTCGATCCTAAGGATGCTAAAAGGTATGCTAGCTCCAGCGATCCTTCCATGGATTAGAGCAAGCATCTCGGAGTCAGAATGTACGCTTTGATGGAGTGATCAAAGTTTTTGGGTTTATACAAAGTTTGTTAGAAACTTGTATTTACAATAAAGTGAGTGGGAGCGCTACAACATTTCTGGTAAGTATATGTGAATGACATATTGTTGATCCGAAATGATGTAAAATTTCTGGAAAGCATAAAGGGTTGTTTGAAAGGAGTTTTTCAAAGGAAGACCTGGATAAAGCTGCTTACATATTGGGCATCAAGATCTATAGAGATAGATCAAGACGCCCGATGATACTTTCAAAGAACGCACACCTTGACATGATTTTGAAAGAGTTCAAAATAGATCAGCAAAGAAGGAGCTCTTGGCTGTGTTACAAGGTGTGAGCATTGAGTAAGACTCAAGACCTGACCACAGCAGAAGAGAGAGAAAGGACGAAGGTCGTCCCCTATGCTTCAGACGTAGGCTCTACAGTATACTATGCTGCGTACCGCACATGTAGTGTGCCTTGCCATGAGTTGGTCAAGAGGGTACAATAGTGATCCGGGAAAGGATCACATGACAGCGGTCGAACTTATCCTTAGTACCTAGTGGACTAAGGAATTTTCTCGATTATGGAGGTGAAAAGGAGTTCGTCGTAAAGGGTTACGTCGATGCGAACTTTGACACTAATCCGGATGACTCTGAGTAGTAAACCGGATTCGTATAGTAGAGAAGATACTTGAAATGGCTCCAAGTAGCGTGTGGTAGCATCCACAAGATGACATAGATATTCGTAAAGCACACACGGATCTGAAAGGTTCAGACCCGTTGACTAATAACCTCTCTCACAAGCATAACATGATCAAACTAGAACTCATTGAGTGTTAATCACATAGTGATGTGAACTAGATTGGTGACTCTAGTAAACTCTTTGGATGTTGGTTACATGGTGATGTGACCTATGAGTGTTAATCACATGGTGATGTGGACTAGATTATTGACTCTAGTGCAAGTGGGAGACTGTTGGAAATATGCCCTATAGGCAATAATAAATTGGTTATTATTATATTTCCTTGTTCATGATAATCGTTTATTATCCATGCTAGAATTGTATTGATAGGAAACTCAGATACATGTGTGGATACATAGACAACACCATGTCCCTAGTAAGCCTCTAGTTGACTAGCTCGTTGATCAATAGATGGTTACGGTTTCCTGACCATGGACATTGGATGTCGTTGATAGCGGGATCACATCATTAGGAGAATGATGTGATGGACAAGACCCAATCCTAAGCCTAGCACAAGATCGTGTAGTTCGTTTGCTAAGAGCTTTTCTAATGTCAAGTATCATTTCCTTAGACCATGAGATTGTGCAACTCCCGGATACCGTAGGAATGCTTTGGGTGTACCAAACGTCACAACGTAACTGGGTGGCTATAAACGTGCACTACAGGTATCTCCGAAAGTGTCTGTTGGGTTGGCACGAATCGAGACTGGGATTTGTCACTCCGTGTAAACGGAGAGGTATCTCTGGGCCCACTCGGTAGGACATCATCATAATGTGCACAATGTGACCAAGGAGTTGATCACGGGATGATGTGTTACAGAACGAGTAAAGAGACTTTCCGGTAACGAGATTGAACAAGGTATCGGGATACCGACGATCGAATCTCGGGCAAGTAACATACCGATGGACAAAGGGAATTGTATAGGGGATTGATTGAATCCTCGACATCGTGGTTCATCCGATGAGATCATCGAGGAGCATGTGGGAGCCAACATGGGTATCCAGATCCCGTTGTTGGTTATTGACCGGAGAGTCGTCTCGGTCATGTCTGCGTGTCTCCCGAACCCGTAGGGTCTACACACTTAAGGTTCGGTGACGCTAGGGTTGTAGAGATATTAGTATGCGGTAACCAGAAAGTTGTTCGGAGTCCCGGATGAGATCCTCGACGTCATGAGGAGTTCCGGAATGGACCGGAGGTAAAGATTTATATATGGGAAGTCTTATTTTGGTCCCCGGAAAAGTTTCGCACTTTATCAGTATTGTATCGGGAGTGCCGAAAGGGGTCCGGGGGTGCACCAAGGGGGTCCACCAGCCCCGGGGGGCCACATGGGCTGTAGGGGTGCGCCTTGGCCTATATGGGCCAAGGGCACCAGCCCCAAGAGGCCCATGCGCCAAGAGATAAGGAAAAGGGAGAGTCCTAAAGGGGGAAGGCACCTCCGAGGTGCCTTGGGGGGGAAGGACTCCTCCCTGGCCGCACCCTTCCTTGGAGGAAGGGCCAAGGCTGCGCACCCCCCCTCTCCCTTGGCCCTATATATAGTGGGGGAAGGGAGGGCAGCAAGACCTAAGCCCTGGCGCCTCCCTCTCCCTCCCGTGACACATCTCCCTCCTCCCGCAGCGCTTGGCGAAGCCCTGTTGGAATCCCGCTACTTCCACCACCACGCCATCGTGCTGCTGGATCTCCATCAACCTCTCCTCCCCCCTTGCTGGATCAAGAAGGAGGAGACGTCGCTGCTCCGTACGTGTGTTGAACGCGGAGGTGCCGTCCGTTCGGCGCTGGGATCATCGGTGATTTGGATCACGACGAGTACGACTCCATCTACCCCGTTCTCTTGAACGCTTCCGCTCGCGATATACAAGGGTATGTAGATGCACTCCCCTTCCCCTCGTTGCTGGATTACTCCATAGATTGATCTTGGTGATGCGTAGAAAATGTTGAATTTCTGCTACGTTCCCCAACACTCCGGTCGTCGGCGATGAAGATGGAGGGGTCGGGGCGATGTAGCGGACGACGACGAGTCCAACGGTGATCGTGGAGTCGGAGGAGATGGTCGGTGGTGGTCGACGGCGAGCTCGAGGCGGCGGATGGCATCGGTGATCAACGACGATGGCGATCCGGTGGTTTTGAGGCTCAGGCGAGTTGTTGGGAAGGTGTAGTCGAGGGAGGGGATCACGATGGTGGTGGCGGCGGGTCTCGGGGAGGTCGGAGGTGGGCTCTAGGGCATCAATGGTGCGGCGGCGGTGCTCGGCTCCGGCGAGAGATTACGGGCGAGGCAAGGGGTTTCGGCGAGGGGAAAGGATGGGAACGGGTCGAGGGGAGGAGTATATATAGGGGAAAGAGACTTGGAGCAGGGGGCGGATCGGAAGATCGCGATCCCAAGAAGTTCGGGATTCCGGCGGCGGCGATGCCCTGCGTGGTTTGCGGGAGGAGGAAGAACGGCGCGGGCGCGGGCTGGACCGCTGTGGGCCGCGGCGGAGGGAGAGAGAGAGATGGGCCTCGGGCTGGGCACTGCTGGCTAGGAGATGTAGAACGATGGTAGGATTGGATGAGCACCGGACAGTGGTCAGGGGAACTCTTTGGAAGACCCTCGGTCATCTTGTTCTCAAACACCCTGAAGTGCGAGAACGTAAAAAGAGGGATCGAATCTTGCGGGTAAAGTGTACAAACCTCTGCAGAGAGTTAAAACCTAATCGATTAGCCGTGTCCCCGGTTATGGACAATTTGAGCCTCTGGTCTTGGATCTATCTCGGAACTCTCAACACCGGACTGATAACATAATTGTGGGCAAGTTATGATGATTTTGGGCTATGAGACATCGGTTGGCGGAACCATGTCATGATAGAAAACTCCATAGTACAGACTCCTGATGTTCCTTTGTTATAGGAAAATAAAACCAGCTCTTACGCAAACAAAACTCAGATACAGAGCCACAAAGCCATTTGCATATAGTATAGTTTATCATCTGTTTTTATTACAGTGATCTTGCCGGTACATTCAATGTACTGACCTACACGGCTGCAATGTATCATGTTGCAGGATTATTTCTACGACGATTGGGTTACGGTCTACACTCAACCTGCCGATGGCGTTGATGGGACTCCACACCCGATTGTTTGTTTCCGCTGAGACTTATGAGGTATATATCAGTTTTACGTTATTTATACATGTGATTGCACTTTGATATATACATTGATGTACTGTGTGTGCCAGCATACTGATGCAGGGATGGCACAGATACACAGAGACTTGACCGTCTGAGGTCGGGTCGCTACACTCGGGGGCTGGAGTCGTATTAACTTCCCCACGAGGTGATAAGTTTTGTTATGTTCTCCGTTTAATGTTCCCTTGCACTAACAATGCAGCTAAATATGAGGCCTTACTCCATGGTCTTCGGATGGCTAAGGAGATGAACCTAAGCCGAGTTAAGTGCTTCGGTGACTCGGACTTGGTGGCTCAACAGGTGTCCGGCACTTGGGATTCCAAGGACCCACTCATGCCGGCACATCGTCGTGAGGTGGATATTGTTGCAGGTCACTTCAAAGGTTATCAGGTGGATCATGTGGACCGGCGGAAGAATGAAGCGGCGGACGCTTTAAGCCGCTTGGGTTCCCAACGTAAACCGGTTCCACCTAATGTCGTCCTGGATGTGTTGCATAATCCGTCCGTCAAGCTCCCTGGTGAAGAGGATTTGGCTATTCCTGATCCGGAAGCTCAGTTGGTGGTGGCTCTTCATGTTATCCCGGATTGGACGGTTCCATATTTGGCATATATTAACCGGGGCGAGTTACCAAAGGATGAAACTTTGGCCAGGCAGATAATTCGGTGGTCTAAGTCCATGACTATTATCAATGGAGAGTTACATCGTTGCAGTGTGACAGGGGCGTTCCAACGCTGTGTGTCTCCTGAAGAAGGCCATGAAATTTTGCGTGAGATCCACGAAGGAGATTGTGGTCACCACGCCGGTTCAAAGTCTCTGGTAGCCAAGGCGTTTCGTCATGGTTTTTATTGGTTAACAGCTCATGCTGATGACGAGGACTTGGTCAAAAGGTGTGATGGATGTCAAAAATTCTCACGACGTGCTCATGTGCCGGCTCAAGAATTGACGATGATTCCAATCACTTGGCCGTTTGCAACTTGGGGGCTAGATATGGTTGGGCCCTTCAAGAGATCCAAGGACGAGAAGACCCACCTTTTGGTGGCGGTTGATAAGTTCACGAAGTTGGTGGAGGCAGAGCCAGTCAGTAAGTGTGATGCAGCTACGGCGGTTCAATTCATTAAAAAGGTGATCTTCCGGTTTGGCTTTCCACACAACATTATAACAGACAATGGTACCAATCTGTCAAAGGGTGCCATGAAGGAGTTCTGTCAACGTGAGCACATCCGGCTTGACGCATCATCAGTGGCTCACCCCCAGTCCAATGGTCAAGCGGAGAGGGCCAATCAAGAGATCTTGAGAGGCATCAAACCCCGGCTTATGGTTCCTTTACAACGAATGTCGGGTTGTTAGGTTGAGCAGTTACCTTCTGTGTTATGGAGCATCAATACCACACCCAATAGATTGACAGGGTACACACCGTTCTTCATGGTTTATGGAGCGGAAGCGGTTCTTCCTAGTGACATCCATCATGACTCACCTCGGGTAGCGGCATATGTTGAAGCTGACAACGAGAAGGCACGGCAGGAAGCTCTTCACTTGTTAGATGAGGAGCGTGACATGGCAGTAGCCCGTTCGGCGATTTATCAGCAAGATCTGCGTCGTTATCACAGCCACCGGGTTAGAACCAGAACCTTTCAAGAAGGCGATTTGGTGCTTCGACTCATCCAGGATCAGACGGATATGCACAAGCTATCCCCCCCTTGGGAAGGACCCTTTGTGGTCAGCAAGAATCTGCACAACGGGTCATACTACCTAATCGATGTTCGAGAGCGCAAAGACTCACGTAAATCGGAGGAGGAGACCAACCGGTCGTGGAATATTGCTCATCTTCGGCCCTACTATACTTGATCCATAGGCTATGCTTATGTACATATTATGACAATGTATATATTATGATCAATATAATAAACCGGAACCTCAGCTAAAGCGGCGTATCTGTTGTTTTTCTTACATCATGTGTGGTTACATGGAGCTTCTGTTTATAAAGCGGCGTCCGGTTTATCCCTTGATTCAGTTTCTCAAAGCTTTATATTACATCACTTGGGGGCTTGGTCGTATCCGAACCATAGTCACACCTCTTGATCGGCTCAAAGCCAAATCAATCCGGGGCCAAAGAGAGTGTTATAAAACAACAACTCAAACATAGGCACCCACTAAGCACAGCTCAAAATGTTACTTGGGGATTCTTTGCTGTCGAAATGAACAAAGAATCTACACTTGTAATAGGCTATCAAGCCATGGCTTGGAAGCCTGGTGTATACACCTAAAGCCCCGGGTTAACCTGCCTGTTTAAGTCACTCCGCCCAGGTAAACCTGGTATGACCCTTTAAACTTTGACAAGTTACTCTAAAATAAAGACCATGAACTTGTCAAGTTAAAACGATGATTGGTTAAGGATTGAGGACCATCTTAAAAGGCTTTGTGAAATGGTTTAACTCAGTGGCCTGGCAGCCCATGAAAAGCCTCGAATTTGGGGCCTGGTAGCTCGTGAAAAGCCTCGACTACAAGGGTTTTTATTCGCTTTTTGCTAAAGTTTTTCTCTCTTTTGACAAGATTTGTGATGTTTTTAAACCGGTGTTCATCAACCCGGTTAGGCTGTCAACTCCAAGTTGTCAGTACATGATCAAATTATAATCCGGAGACTATCAGCCCGGTCTGGTTTGGACTAAAAGTCACCAGTATTGAATAAACCGGTGTTTATCACAGCCCGGAACGGTTTTATTATAAACCAACATCATATAATAGGAGTTACTGATGCTCCGGATTAGGGTTGTTACCCTCATTACAATAGTTGGTCAGCCAACATTATAACCTAAGGTCACATGTATGAATTATTTTTCATATTTGATCATCTTTTTTCAGGTTCAGTTATACACCTTAGCTATATACTTGGGCATCATGACCCGTCCGGCGGTACACCGCCAGGACACCATCTATTTCTTATGTGCAGGAATAGCTTGAGTAGATCGCTATGAGTTATGAGCATAATATGTCTTCAAGCATGGCGGATCAACAAATGTCAGGCACACATAAATATGCATGAAGGCATATCAGATCAAGTGTTTTAACTAGCCTATTACAAGGCGTTTCAGTGCCCAAAAGGATAATTGTTGTACAATAAGTATTGCAGCATGTAGAAGACTAAACTGGCCTCCAGATCATGATTCGTCACCAGCTTGACCTGACGGCTACGGATCATCTTGCACCGGTTCAACTCCCTCCTCTCTACCCAGTGGCTGGAAGTCAACAGTTGCGCAGTCGATCCCAGTTAGGGCTTGGAATACAGCTTTATCGCTTATAAGCATGGACGGTTCAATGTCAGGGGCATAAGTGTGTTTACGGATTGGTGGGATAAGATTTTGCGCTTCCGGAATTGGTGCAGCAACCCGTCTGTTCTTGTCATCATAACTCGCCTGATAGTACGAGAGATCCTCCTCTTCAGCCAATTGACAAGCCATTGGACGTACTTCCCGGTTTATGGCTTGGAGATCATCATTGCCAAATTCTGATCCATCTTCTTTCAAGCTGGGATAGCCTTTGGCCGCTTCCACTGGATCCCGGGTTAGGGCGGTCAGAGGGCCTGCTCTTGCAGCAGACTTTTTAAGTTCTTCTACCCGGGCAGGAAGCATAGATAACCTTTCTAAGGTTTCTTGATTAAAGTGGGGGGAGGCTTATTGTGTGAAGCGGTGTAGATGATCCGCTGCGCACCGGTATACAACTGCTCTATTAGAGTATAGGCAGCCTTCAGCTTCTTTTGAACGTCAGAGCCCAGATGGCTAATGGGAGTTCCTGCATCATTGTAAACATCAGTAAACCGGCAACACATGGGAAGATATGTTGAAGGCATAAGGAAAAGATGTTTACCGAACACAGCAGCAGTCATGGCATGAATCTGCCGCTTTACACCAGTCAGTTCATCTACCACCGGTTTAAGAGCTGCTTCTGCGTCTTCGGCCCTTTTTCGCAAAGCGGATTTATTTGTCTCCCAATCCGCCCGCTCCTTGTTGAAGCTCTCTTTCAGTTTCTCCATAGCGTCTAAAACGCTAGTCAACTGTTCCTTGGCTTTGGAGGTTTCGGCTTGCTGAGACTTGATGTTCTCTTGCAGATCAGCGTTTTGAGCTTCCTTCTTGCTCAGCTTAGCCTATAAAGAGACAGATATATAATGAGTTGACAGTACATGTTTGAAGTACCAAGCACATAACAAGTTCTGCCCTTGATACTTGGGGCTAATGCATATTTTCTCTTTATCAGAAATTTCTACAAGTCCCAAGCACAGTACAAGTATTAATCTTGGCACTTGGGGGCTAATGTGTGTTTGCTCATAACTGCTGATATGGGAATTCTTCTACAGTCCTGGTTCATCTTTATAAAGTTAAACCGACCCTTGGGGGCTACATCAGTGAAACTAAGATGCAGTGTTGCAAACATAAAGTTATTACTAAGTCCCGGTTCAGATTGGTATCATAAACCGTCACTTCGGGGCTACTGGAGTTGATAAATTGCAATTGGACATAAGAGGGAAATAGTTAGGTAGTTACCTCATATCGTTCCTTCATCAAGTTTACCAAACCAGCTTCATAGTCACGGCTAGTATACAGACGGTTCAAGAAGCCAGAGTGAATGTCTTGAGCATTGAGATGGGCGTAGCTTGATAAATCGGCATTCCAGTTGCCTTTGCCGATAGCAGAGAGCTCATCTTTGGCAGTATGCTTTGACAAAGCGACAGGATTGCCAGGAGTGGTGTGGCCAGTGCCAGTAATCATAATATCATCATCTTTGTCATCAGCAGCCTTTACTGGAGTTGGCGGTTTGTCAGTATCTTTAACTGGGCTGGCCGGTTTGTCATCAGTTCGGACAGGGCTGGTTGGCTGGTCAGCACGGCTTGTGGTGTCAATTTCCACCTGTTCAGCAAAGAAGTCATGGTCTTGAGGCGGTGGGTCATTCAGCATGGCGTCAGCATCGGTCTCTTCAGGATCTGGAGTCTTTTCCGGTTCAACTGCCACGTTTCATCAGCCGGTTTATTCAACCGAGCCTTCTTGTTGGGTCTGGGCTTGGCGCTGAGAAACATAAATATGAGGATCAGTAGAGTCTATAAAATTAACACATCGGGGATAAAAACAAGTGTATAGATCACCCAAGAACTGTTTTGAGGGGTGGAAGTTTTCTGGCTGATGACTCGCCAGAAGATGAGTGGGAAGTACCCTGATAATTTGAATCAGATGGGTTAAGAGGCTAGCGAAAACAACCCGCTTTGGGGCATGAAGTGTCAAGGGTATAAGAGACCTCTGATCGGCGTTTTCGAATTGGAGTATTCGGTAAACCGGCGGAGGTAACTACCTGGCCGCTGTGCCGGGTTGTGCGGCGAGCCTCGTGCTGCTGCGTCTTCAAAAGAAAGTTTGGTTCCAAGTAAGCAAGGGGGTGAGAAAATTTGACTTTCCGGTTTGCTCGATGGATTTTTGATGTTGGCAGAGGATCTAAATCGGAGGAAAGAATGATTACCTCTACATCATCAGCGTGACTGCCTTCAGCGTCATCCTGATAATAATCATTGTCAATGAGGTGTACAAAAATGAACCAAGAGAGTCAAGTTCTACCTCTGATGCCGGGTTACCCACATCGTCATCAGCATTTGGCTCGGAGTATGCAGTGGTCCTTTTCTTGGCAGGTTTTTTAACAACCTTGGTCTTTGGGCGAACTGTCTTGGCCAGTTTGTCTTCCGGTTTTGCTGGTTTGTCTTGTGGCTTTTTATTCTAGAACGGATCATCACCCTGTCAAAATCAGACAAACTCTCAGGAAATATGCTGAAAAGTGGTAACTTACAGTAAGGAAGTTAGATAATTCTTACAGATGGCGGTTTGTTAAAAGTACAGAAAGGACTTAGTCCGGTTTGGCTGCAGACGGCCCCCGGTTCATTCAACATTTTCTTGATAGCCTCAGTAATTTCAGCTTCGGTCAGTTGAATATTAATGTGTCGTTGAGGGTCGGTCAAACTCCCTGTATATTCACACATCAAGCCGGGGCGCCGGCTTAAGGGTAGGATGCTCCAGCCGATCCAGCAACGAGCAAAATCAACACCTGTTAAACCGTTAGCCATAAAGGCTCTAAGCTTCGATAGCTGTGGGGCATAGTTGGCCCTTTCTTTTGCTGTTAACCTCTGAGGAAAAGGATGTGTATTGCTAAGGCGTTCAGGGCGGTAACCCGACAGGGGGTTTTCATCAGTTGGAGATGTATCCTTGCAATAAAACCAGGTCTGGTTCCATTCTTTGGGGTGACTGTGGAGCTTGGGATGAGGGAAAGTGACTTCCTTCCTTTTCTGAACCGCCATTCTGCCCAATTCAGTATTGGGTCCATCTGTGAACTCTGTGCGACGGTTTAAGTGAAAGAAATCCCTAAATAGTTCAACTGTAGGTTCCTCTTGCAGATAAGCTTCACAGACGACTTGAAAGTGGCAGATGTTGGTCACAGAATTTGGACCGATATCTTGAAGGCGGAGTTGAAAATTAGCCAGTACATCTCAGAAGGATTTTGAACCGGGAGGGCTAAAGCCTCGGCCTAGATGGTCAACAAAAACGACTACCTCCCCGTCTTTGGGTGTAGGAGGATTTTTCGGGCCAGGGGCCCTCAAGTGGATGACATCTTTCTTGGCCAAAGCGCCCGTTATGATGCATCTGTTTAACTGATCTTCCGTGACCTGGGAAGGAACCCAGTTGCATTCATAGACTTGCTTGGCCATTGCAGTGAGAAGCTGAAACAGGATTATTGCCGGTTTAAGATACACAGTGAACAGCTATAAAAGCAGTACAAGGACGTAAGCATATTGTTAAACCGGCGTTTGTTATCGGTAAACAAGAGTTTGACAATAGAGACAGTACAATGACGAATGCATTGGCGGTTCAACAGGGGACTAATGGTATCTACTGGGTCATCATCTTTCTATGAGGTTAAACCGCCTAATCGGGTATTGAACATATATGTCTAAAGGTGCATAATTGAAGGAAAAACAAGTTTCACGACGAGACATGGTAATTTCAGATCTACCGTGCGTTGGAAAATCAAAATATATTCTGACCTATTTCAAGCGTTTGAAGAGTTCAGCAAGTTCAGATGAGTTTTAAGCCCTCACAAAGAAAAAAGGAGTTTAAACCGTAAGGGCGCTGGAGAAATCAGATCTAACTAGCCATTGGTATTACTGAAGAGGAACAAGGAAGAACAGTTTCAAGAACTTTGAAGAGCTATGAAGAACACCGAACCCTAATGGTGGATCTGGAGTGAGGAAAGAAGGAACTTACTGGTGCTGAGGAAGCAGCGGAGGATCGCCGCATTTCTCTGGTACGGTCAGGTTGATCCAGCGGCCGTCGTTGAGGCAGAG
Organism: Triticum aestivum; assembly: GCF_018294505.1. Taxonomy (NCBI): domain Eukaryota; kingdom Viridiplantae; phylum Streptophyta; class Magnoliopsida; order Poales; family Poaceae; genus Triticum; species Triticum aestivum. Next base: position 16,906,534 of record NC_057808.1, on the reverse strand, counting down.
GCGAAGGACGACGGTGGCGGCAGAGCTTGAGGGTCAGTCGGCGCGAGGAAGAAGATGACGCAAAGAGGCACGTGTTGGGGAACGTAGCAGAAATTCAAAATTTTCTACGCATCACCAAGATCAATCTATGGAGTAATCTAGCAACGAGGGAAAGGGGAGTGCATCTACATACCCTTGTAGATCGCGATGCGGAAGCGTTGCAAGAACGCGGATGAGGGAGTCGTACTCGTAGCGATTCAGATCACGGTTGATTCCGATCTGAGCACCGAAGAACGGTGCCTCCGCGTTCAACACACGTGCAGCCCGGTGACGTCTCCCACGCCTTGATCCAGCAAGGAGAGAGGGAGAGGTTGGGGAAGACTCCATCCAGCAGCAGCAGCACGACGGCGTGGTGGTGATGGAGGAGCGTGGCAATCCCGCAGGGCTTTGCCAAGCACCGCGGGAGAGGAGGAGGAGGGAGAGGGGTAGGGCTACGCCGAAAGAGAGACGTTCTCATGTCTTGGGCAGCCCCAAACCTCAACTATATATAGGGGGGGAAGGGGCTGCGCCCCCTCTAGGGTTTCCACCCCCAAGGGCTGGCGGCCAGCCCTAGATCCCATCTAGGGGGGGCGGCCAAGGGGAGGAGAGGGGGGGCGCCACTAGGGTGGGCCTTAAGGCCCATCTGGACCTAGGGTTTGCCCCCTCCCACTCTCCCATGCACCTTGGGCCTTGGTGGGGGGGCGCACCAGCCCACCTGGGGCTGGCCCCCTCCCACACTTGGCCCACGCAGCCTTCTGGGGCGGGTGGCCCCACTTGGTGGACCCCCGGGACCCTCCCGGTGGTCCCGGTACATTACCGATATCACCCGAAACTTTTCCGGTGACCAAAACAGGACTTCCCATATATAAATCTTTACCTCCGGACCATTCCGGAACTCCTCGTGATGTCCGGGATCTCATCCGGGACTCCGAACAACATTCGGTAACCACGTACATACTTTCCCTATAACCCTAGCGTCATCGAACCTTAAGTGTGTAGACCCTACGGGTTCGGGAACCATGCAGACATGACCGAGACGTTCTCCGGTCAATAACCAACAGCGGGATCTGGATACCCATGTTGGCTCCCACATGTTCCACGATGATCTCATCGGATGAACCACGATGTCGGGGATTCAATCAATCCCGTATTCAATTCCCTTTGTCTATCGGTATGTTACTTGCCCGAGATTCGATCGTCGGTATCCCGATACCTTGTTCAATCTCGTTACCGGCAAGTCTCTTTACTCGTTCCGTAACTCACATCATCCCGTGATCAACTCCTTGGTCACATTGTGCACATTATGATGATGTCCTACCGAGTGGGCCCAGAGATACCTCTCCGTTTACACGGAGTGACAAATCCCAGTCTCGATTCGTGCCAACCCAACAGACACTTTCGGAGATACCTGTAGTGCACCTTTATAGCCACCCAGTTACGTTGTGACGTTTGGTACACCCAAAGCATTCCTACGGTATCCGGGAGTTGCACAATCTCATGGTCTAAGGAAATGATACTTGACATTAGAAAAGCTCTGAGCAAACGAACTACACGATCTTGTGCTAGGCTTAGGATTGGGTCTTGTCCATCACATCATTCTCCTAATGATGTGATCCCGTTATCAACGACATCCAATGTCCATGGTCAGGAAACCGTAACCATCTATTGATCAACGAGCTAGTCAACTAGAGGCTTACTAGGGACATGGTGTTGTCTATGTATCCACACATGTATCTGAGTTTCCTATCAATACAATTCTAGCATGGATAATAAACGATTATCATGAACAAGGAAATATAATAATAACCTATTTATTATTGCCTCTAGGGCATATTTCCAACAGTCTCCCACTTGCACTAGAGTCAATAATCTAGTTCACATCACCATGTGATTAACACTCACAGGTCACATCACCATGTGACCAACATCCAAAGAGTTTACTAGAGTCAACAATCTAGTTCACATCACTATGTGATTAACACTCAATGAGTTCTGGTTTGATCATGTTATGCTTGTGAGAGAGGTTATTAGTCAACGGGTCTGAACCTTTCAGATCCGTGTGTGCTTTACGAATATCTATGTCATCTTGTGGATGCTACCACGCGCTATTTGGAGCCATTTCAAATAATTGCTCTACTATACGAATCCGGTTTACTACTCAGAGTCATCCGGATTAGTGTCAAAGTTCGCATCGACGTAACCCTTTACGACGAACTCCTTTTCACCTCCATAATCGAGAAAATTCCTTAGTCCACTAGATACTAAGGATAAGTTCGACCGCTGTCATGTGATCCATTCCCGGATCACTATTGTACCCCTTGACCAACTCATGGCAAGGCACACTTCATGTGCGGTACACAGCATAGCATACTGTAGAGCCTACGTCTGAAGCATAGGGGACGACCTTCGTCCTTTCTCTCTCTTCTGCTGTGGTCAGGTCTTGAGTCTTACTCAATACTCACACCTTGTAACACAGCCAAGAACTCCTTCTTTGCTGATCTATTTTGAACTCTTTCAAAATCATGTCAAGGTGTGCGTTCTTTGAAAGTATCATCGGGCGTCTTGATCTATCTCTATAGATCTTGATGCCCAATATGTAAGCAGCTTTTATCCAGGTCTTCCTTTGAAAAACTCCTTTCAAACAACCCTTTATGCTTTCCAGAAATTTTACATCATTTCGGATCAACAATATGTCATTCACATATACTTATCAGAAATGTTGTAGCGCTCCCACTCACTTTATTGTAAATACAAGTTTCTAACAAACTTTGTATAAACCCAAAAACTTTGATCACTCCATCAAAGCGTATATTCTGACTCCGAGATGCTTGCTCTAGTCCATGGAAGGATCGCTGGAGCTAGCATACCTTTTAGCATCCTTAGGATCGACAAAACCTTTCTGATTGTATCACATACAACCTTTCCTTACGAAAACTGGTAAGGAAACTTGTTTTGACATCCATCTGCCAGATTTCATAAATGCAGCTAATGCTAACATGATTCCGACGGACTTAAGCATCGCTACGGATGAGAAAATCTCATCGTAGTCAACTCCTTGAACTTGTGGAAATACTCTTTGCCACAAGTCGAGCTTCATAGACGGTAACATTACCGTCCACGTCCGTCTTCTTCTCAAAGATCCATTTATCTCGGATTTCATGGCTTCTAACCATTTGTCGGAATATGGGCCCACCATCGCTTCTCCATAGCTCGTAGGTTCAGTATTGTCCAACAACATGATATCTCAGACAGGATCACGTACCACTCTGAAGTAGCACGCATCCTCGTCGTCCTACGAGGTTTGGTAGTGACTTGATCCGAAGTTTCATGATCACTATCATAAGCTTCCACTTCAATTGGTGTAGGTGCCACAGGAACAACTTCCTGTGCCCTGCTACACACTAGTTGAAGTGACGGTTCAATAACCTTATCAAGTCTCCACCATCCTCCCACTCAATTCTTTCGAGAGAAACTTTTCCTCGAGAAAGGACTCGTTTCTAGAAGCAATTACTTTTGCTTCCAGATCTGAAATAGGAGGTATACCCAACTGTTTTGGGTATTCTATGAAGATGCATTTATCCGCTTTGGGTTCGAGCTTATCAGCCTGAAACTTTTTCACATAAGCATCGCAGCCCCAAACTTTTAAGAAACGACAACTTAGGTTTCTCTAAACGGTGTCGTCTCAACGGAATTGCGTGGTGCCCCTTTTAAAGTGAATGCGGTTGTCTCTAATGCCTAACCCATAAACGATAGTGGTAATTCGATAAGAGACATCATGGTATGCACCATATCCAATAGGGTGCAGTTATGATGTTCGGACACACCATCACACTATGGTGTTCCAGGCGGTATTAATTGTGAAACACTTTCCACAATGTCTTAATTGTGTGCCAAACTCGTAACTCAGATACTCATCTCTATGATCATATCACAGACATTTTATCCTCTTGTCACGACGATCTTCAACTTCACTCTGAAATTACTTGAACCTTTCAATAATTCAGACTTGTGTTTCATCAAGTAAATACACTCAGCATCTACTCAAATCATCTGTGAAGTAAGAACATAACGATATCCACTGCATGCCTCAGCACTCATTGGACTGCATACATCAAAATGTATTACTTCCAATAAGTTGCTCTCTTGTTCCATCTTACTGAAAACGAGGCCTTTCAGTCATCTTGCCCATGTGGTATGATTTGCATGTCTCAAGTGATTCAAAATCAAGTGAGTCCAAACGATCCATCTGCATGGAGTTTCTTCATGCATATATACCAATAGACATGGTTCGCATGTCTCAATCTTTTCAAAAACGACTGAGTCCAAAGATCCATCTACATGGAGCTTCTTCATGCGTTCTATACCAATATGACTCAAATGGCAGTGCCACAAGTATGTGGTACTATCATTACTATTTTATATCTTTTGGCACGAACATGTGTATCACTACGATCGAGATTCATTTTAGGTGCAAGACCATTGAAGGTATTATTCAAATAAACAGAGTAACCATTATTCTCCTTAAATGAATAACCGTATTGCGATAAACATAATCCAATCATGCTCAACGCAAACACCAAGTCTCGATGGTAGAGGGAGCATGCGATGCTTGATCACATCAACCTTGGAAACACTTCCAACATATATCGTCATCTCACCTTTAGCTACTCTCCATTTATTCCACAGCTTTTATTTCGAGTTACTAACACTTAGCAACCGAACCGGTATCTAATACCCTGGTGCTGCTAGGAGTACTAGTAAAGTACACATTCATATAATGTATATCCAATATACTTCTGTCGACCTTGCCTGCCTTCTCATCTACCAAGTATCTAGGGTAGTTCCGCTTCAGTGACCGTTCCCCTCATTACAGAAGCACTTAGTCTCGGGTTTGGGTTCAACCTTGGGATTCTTCACTAGAGCAGCAAATGACTTGCTGTTTCATGAAGTATCCCTTTTGCCCTTGCCCTTCTAAAACTAGTGGTTTTACTAACCATCAACAATTGATGCTCCTTCTTGATTTCTACTTTCGCGGTGTCAAACATCGCGAATAGCTCAAGGATCATCATAACTATCCCTGATATGTTATAGTTCATCACGAAGCTCTACTAGCTTGGTGGCAGTGACTATGGAGAACCATCACTATCTCATCTGGGAGATTAACTCCCACTCGATTCAAGCGATTGTGGTACTCAGACAATCTGAGCACATGCTCAACGATTGAGCTTTTCTCCCTTAGTTTGCAGGCTTAAGAAACTTGTCAGAGGTCTCATACCTCTTGACGTGGGCACTAGTCTGAAATCCCAATTTCAGTCTTCGGAACATCTCATATGTTCTGCGACGTTTCAAAACCGTCTTTGGTGCCACAATTCTAAACCGTTAGCATTACGCACTGAACTATCACGTAGTCATCAAAACGTGTATGTCAGATGTTTCGCAACATCTACAGACGACGCTGAGGTTCAGCACACCGAGCGGTGCATTAAGGACATAAGCCTTCTGTGCAGCAATGAGGACAATCCTCAGTTTACGGACCCAGTCCGCATAATTGCTACTACCAACTTTCAACTAAATTTTCTCTAGGAACATATCTTAAACAGTAGAACTAAAGCGTATGACATAATTTGCAAAGACCTTTTGACTATGTTCATGATAATGAAGTTCATCTGATTATTGAACTCCCACTCAGATAGACATCCCTCTAGTCATCTAAGTGATACATGATCCGAGTCAAACTAGGCCGTGTCCGATCATCACGTGAGACGGACTAGTCATCATCGGTGAACATCTCCATGTTGATCGTATCTACTATACGACTCATGTTCGACCTTTCGGTCTCTTGTGTTCCGAGGCCATGTCTGTACATGCTAGGCTCGTCAAGTCAACCTAAGTGTTTCGCATGTGTTCCGAGGCCATGTCTGTACATGCTAGGCTCGTCAACACCCGTTGTATTCGAACGTTAGAATCTATCACACCCGATCATCACGTGGTGCTTCGAAACAACGAACCTTCGCAACGGTGCACAGTTAGGGGGAACACGTCTCTTGAAATTTTAGTGAGGGATCATCTTACTTACTACCGTCGTTCTAAGCAAATAAGATGCATAACATGATAAACATCACATGCAATCAAATAGTGACATGATATGGCCAATATCATTTTGCTCCTTTGATCTCCATCTTCGGGGCACCATGATCATCTTTGTCACCGGCATGACACCATGATCTCCATCATCATGATCTCCATCATTGTGTCTTCATGAAGTTGTCACGCCAACGATTACTTCTACTTCTATGGCTAACGCGCTTAGCAATAAAGTAAAGTAATTTACATGGCGTTATTCAATGACACGCAGGTCATACAAAAAATAAAGACAACTCCTATGGCTCCTGCCGGTTGTCATACTCATCGACATGCAAGTCGTGATTCCTATTACAAGAATATGATCAATCTCATACATCACATATATCATTCATCACATCTTCTGGCCATATCACATCACATAGCACATGCTGCAAAAACAAGTTAGACGTCCTCTAATTGTTGTTGCAAGTTTTTACGTGGCTTGTATAGGTTTCTAGCAAGAACGTTTCTTACCTACGTAAAACCACAACGTGATATGCCAATTTCTATTTACCCTTCATAAGGACCCTTTTCATCGAATCCGTTCCGACTAAAGTGGGAGAGACAGACACCCGCTAGCCACCTTATGCAACTAGTGCATGTCAGTCGGTGGAACCTGTCTCACGTAAGCGTACGTGTAAGGTCGGTCCGGGCCGCTTCATCCCACAATGCCGCCGAAACAAGATAAGACTAGTAGCGGCAAGAAGAATTGGCAACATCTACGCCCACAACTACTTTGTGTTCTACTCGTGCATAGAAACTACGCATAGACCTAGCTCATGATGCCACTGTTGGGGAACGTAGCAGAAATTCAAAATTTTCTACGCATCACCAAGATCAATCTATGGAGTAATCTAGCAACGAGGGGAAGGGGAGTGCATCTACATACCCTTGTAGATCGCGATGCGGAAGCGTTGCAAGAACGCGGATGAGGGAGTCGTACTCGTAGCGATTCAGATCGCGGTTGATTCCGATCTGAGCACCGAAGAACGGTGCCTCCGCGTTCAACACACGTGCAGCCCGGTGACGTCTCCCACGCCTTGATCCAGCAAGGAGAGAGGGAGAGGTTGGGGAAGACTCCATCCAGCAGCAGCACGACGGCGTGGTGGTGATGGAGGAGCGTGGCAATCCCGCAGGGCTTCGCCAAGCACCGCGGGAGAGGAGGAGGAGGGAGAGGGGTAGGGCTGCGCCGAAAGAGAGACGTTCTCATGTGTTGGGCAGCCCCAAACCTCAACTATATATAGGGTGGGGGAAGGGGGCTGCGCCCCCTCTAGGGTTTCCACCCCAAGGGCTGCCGGCCAGCCCTAGATCATATCTAGGGGGGCGGCCAAGGGGAGGAGAGGGGGGGCGCCACTAGGGTGGGCCTTAAGGCCCATCTGGACCTAGGGTTTGCCCCCTCCCACTCTCCCATGCGCCTTGGGCCTTGGTGGGGGGGCGCACCAGCCCACCTGGGGCTGGTCCCCTCCCACACTTGGCCCACGCAGCCTTCTGGGGCTGGTGGCCCCACTTGGTGGACCCCCGGGACCCTCCCGGTGGTCCCGGTACATTACCGATATCACCCGAAACTTTTCCGGTGACCAAAACAGGACTTCCCATATATAAATCTTTACCTCCGGACCATTCCGGAACTCCTCGTGACGTCCGGGATCTCATCCGGGACTCCGAACAACATTCGGTAACCACGTACATACTTTCCCTATAACCCTAGCGTCATCGAACCTTAAGTGTGTAGACCCTACGGGTTCGGGAACCATGCAGACATGACCGAGACGTTCTCCGGTCAATAACCAACAGCGGGATCTGGATACCCATGTTGGCTCCCACATGTTCCACGATGATCTCATCGGATGAACCACGATGTCGGGGATTCAATCAATCCCGTATTCAATTCCCTTTGTCTATCGGTATGTTACTTGCCCGAGATTCGATCGTCGGTATCCCGATACCTTGTTCAATCTCGTTACCGGCAAGTCTCTTTACTCGTTCCGTAACTCACATCATCCCGTGATCAACTCCTTGGTCACATTGTGCACATTATGATGATGTCCTACCGAGTGGGCCCAGAGATACCTCTCCGTTTACACGGAGTGACAAATCCCAGTCTCGATTCGTGCCAACCCAACAGACACTTTCGGAGATACCTGTAGTGCACCTTTATAGCCACCCAGTTACGTTGTGACGTTTGGTACACCCAAAGCATTCCTACGGTATCCGGGAGTTGCACAATCTCATGGTCTAAGGAAATGATACTTGACATTAGAAAAGCTCTGAGCAAACGAACTACACGATCTTGTGCTAGGCTTAGGATTGGGTCTTGTCCATCACATCATTCTCCTAATGATGTGATCCCGTTATCAACGACATCCAATGTCCATGGTTAGGAAACCGTAACCATCTATTGATCAACGAGCTAGTCAACTAGAGGCTTACTAGGGACATGGTGTTGTCTATGTATCCACACATGTATCTGAGTTTCCTATCAATACAATTCTAGCATGGATAATAAACGATTATCATGAACAAGGAAATATAATAATAACCTATTTATTATTGCCTCTAGGGCATATTTCCAACAGCACGAGGGGGAAAGTGAATGGATAAAAGGTAGGCGCGAGAATCGAGGAGCCCGAAAAATGGGATATGTGAGAGCTCTATTGCCTCGATTGTCGGAGGCCCATCAATGAAGGTGGGTTATACGCTGTTTTTAATAACAGATGACGTCATGGCGGTTTATCATGGTCCTGGAAGGTGACGTCACGGCGGTTTACAAGACTATGTGAAGGTGCTGAAGAAGATTCTTCTTAAGTATTGTGGATTGACATGAACAATTCAAATCAATCTGGGGCCTAATGTTGGGGATATTACTACTGGGCGTAAACCGGCCGGGAGAGGCTGGGTTAGCCCCACAATGGCTCACTATATCTGAAGCCCAAGAAGACAAAGACGGTGACGCTTTATGAACGCCCAGGGCCCAAAAGCCGGTTTAAGGCATGTAGACATAAACCGGCGTTGATATGTAAACTTGTGTTGTAAGATAGAAAGAGTAGAGACCAGGCCGGACACGTTTATGAGCCGGCCTCGGGATTCTGTAAACCAACGGGCATCAACCCATGTATATAAGGGGACGACCCGGCGGCGGTTTGGGGACAACAGACAACAACTCGAGACTCAGGCGAAGCGTATTCGCTCCCTGGTCATCGAAACCCTAGCAATTCCACAACACTGGATCAGGCTTTTACCTTCACCGCAAGGGGCCGAACCAGTATAAACTCTCTGCGTCCCTTGTCCGCTTTAACCCCTTTATGTTAACCCGCGCGATGGCTCCACGACTAAGTCCTTTCCTTAGGACATCTGCCGTGACAAAACCACGACAGCACTCGATGGTAACTCTGCAGAGTCGAGCAACAAAAGGGGCGTGATGTGATGTGAGGTGTCGGGCTCTGGTCATCGATCACGTTTCTCGAGTCATCGATGATGAAGCAGGGGCAACAAGGACAAGGTGGGGTCACTGATGGACCACTAACCAACCTATACTAAGCAGTTTAGGATAAGCAGGTAAGGTAACAATAAGCGGGTTACAAAAGCAGGCTATGCATTAGAATAAGAGCAAACAATAACAGTAGGAAAATCTAATGCATGCATGAGAGAATGGAATGGGCATCGGGATGATCAAAGGGGGGCTTTCCTGGAAGCTCTGCTGTAAAAGAAGAAGGGTCGTCGGAGACGTAGTCGATCATAGGGGAAACATCGGTCTCCGGGTCTACCGAGAGAAGAGGGGGAAGAAACAATAAATATACAGCAAACAAAGCATCATAAAGCATAACATGGTAATAGGAGGTATTAGAGATGAACTAACGCAGTGCTAGACGTTATGGGTGAAGGGGGAATTCAACCGGGAAGGTATTCCCGGTTCCGGACCTGTGTCAGACAGATGACCGGAGGGGGAATGTTCCATGTTCAGATAGTTAGAGGCATCTGGCAGGTAAACGGACCGCGCATTCAGATTCGTCTCGTCGTTCTGAGCAACTTTCAAGTAGAAAATATTTTCATCCGAGATACGGTTTAATTTCTATAACTTTCTGAAATTTAAATGATTTTCCAGATTCTTTCAAATTCGAATAAAAATAGTGAAAACCTTTTGTGCACAACAACACCTAGCCACTATGAATGACCAGTGGGGCCAGGGGCTGGGTTCACTCAGTCAACAATTGACTGGTCAACCGATGAACAGTACAAGTGGGGCATGCTTGTCATTGAAACAAACTTTTAATTAGCCTGTTTTTAATAGGATAAGCCCACATGACATAGACTGCATCTAGACCAAAACAGTCAAATTAGTTAATTTAGAGGGATTAGCACTAATGGGGATTAGCTCCTAATCTCAACGGAACCGGATCCTCTAACATTGAGAAGGAAAGTTAGAGAAGCTACAATACCCTAACTTTCCTTCTTTCTATCCATTTTATTATGGCTAAAATGACTTCAATTAATTTGCAAATTGATGATCTACTGTGTACATTTATAATAATTACGTACAAACAAATTGATGGTGAAATAAAATTAATTTTAAATTATTCATATTTACAGTAAATACCAACAGTAAACAACCTACTAATTATCTACTAACAGTCCTTAACTTTCCTTCTTCATTTTACACTAGGAAAACACTGTAGCAGGGTGACTTTCCTTCACAATGTTAGAGGATCCTCTTCCAATCTCAATAGGGGGGCAGCCCAGGTCGTAGTGGCCTAGGCGGCCACACACACGAACACACACAACACGCACCTACAACATAGGCACTCGGCCATGGCCACGGCCACAGCCAACACGAACGCGGGACAGCATCGGCGAGCGCTAGCGTGCAACAGCGGCAGTGGGCGCTAGTAGGCAGCGGCAGCAGCAGGTAGCGACAGCAACAGCATAGCAGCGACGGCGCAAGCAGCAGGGCAGTAGCAGAAAAGGGCAGCAGGGGCGAGCAGCGAGGACGCAACATCAGCAGCCGAGCAAGCGCATCACGACGCCAACATGGCCGAGCTCGGGGACAGCCGCACCATGCAACAACGGGCGCGGACGGCGTCAGGCGCAGCAGGGCGCACACGCGTATGGGGACGGCTCCGGCCAGGGCGGGCGACAGCGGGGGGGCGGGCGGCGCAGGCGTGGCCGGCGTAGGGGGCCAGCATGGCGCACGGGGACGGTTGCCACGGCAACAGCAGAAGGTAGCAACGAGTGGGGACGCGGTGTCTAGCAGTGAAATACGACCTAAATCAGAGGAAGAATCAAAGGGGGTTCAAAGGGAATCGGACGAGGTGGCCTCACCGGCCCTGTAGTTGTGCAAAGGCGAGCTCGGGGAGGTGTCGGGGAGGCGCCGGAGCTGCGAGGGCGACGGATGCGGTCGGGCACCGCAGGGATCTCCAGCTCGGACGGCTCCTCCAAGACGATGTAACGGAGCTCGACACAACTCCTAGGCATGACGATGGAGAACGGGGCGGTCGGTGGCGCGCGGCGTCCGCGCTCGGGGAGGCGGATCTGGAGGAGGAAGGGAGGCCGAGAGGGCGAGTGGGGTAGTGGAGGGAAGCGAGGGGGAGCCCGAGGCATCATGGGGTGGGCGTGGTCTTATCCCCTCTGACGGGGGTGACGAGGCGGTCAGGCGGCGACGAGCTGGAGCCCCATCCCCCGGTTGGTCGAACAGGGGAGGAGGGAGACGACCCGTGGAGGGATTGGGGTCAGTCGGTCCAGCTAGGCTACCTTGGCCCTTTGAGCCAGGTAGCCCAGGGGCAAGGGGCCTTTTCTCGTTCTTGTAATTTTAGCTTTTGTTTTTTTCTTTTAAAACCTTTTCTGTTTCTAATTCTCTTAAAAAAAATAGCTTTATAAACAAAACTTGAACCTAGATTATTATTATAATTTATGCTACTGCCACAACTAGTTTAGCAATTAAATGATTTAGTTTAGCATTTTTATAAATTAAAAAGGCATTAAAATATTTGCTTTAACCGCTTATTTAATTAGCTTAGGGCATTAAACACTTTACAAAAATGTTGGTTCACCACCATAATTTGTTATGTATTATTTGCCACAAGATGAACAATTTAGATTTCATGTCTGACAAATATGAAATTTTGACCTTAGATTGGATTTGGATTTGAATTGTGATTTGGATCAAGTGAAGATTAGCAACAGTAACATGATGACATTGCACCATTAACAGGGGATTACTGTAGCATGACACTGGGGTGTTACACGGGGGGATGCCCGAAACCCCAACCGGTGACCCGATACCCCCAGAACACTTCCGGTGTCCGAATATCATCGTCCTATATATGAATCTTTACATCTCGACCATTTTGAGACTCCTCCTCATTTCCGTGATCTCATCCGGGACTCCGAACAATAGTCGGTCACCAAATCACATAACTCATATAATACAAAAGCATCATCGAACGTTGAGCGTGCGGACACTACGGGTTCGATAACTATGTGTAGACATGATCGAGACACCTCTCTGGTTAATAACCAACAGCGGAACCTGGATGCTCATATTGGTTCCTACATATTCTACGAAGATCTTTTTCGGTCGTACCGTAATGACAACATACGTTATTCCCTTTGCCATCGGTATGTTACTTGCCCGATATTCGATCGTCGGTATCTTCATACCTAGATTCGATCGTCGGTATCTTCATACCTAATTCAGTCTCTTTACCGGCAAGTCTCGTTACTCTTTCCGTAATACATCATCCGTAACTAACTTATTAGTCACATTGCTTGCAAGGCTTATCATGATTTGTATTACCGAGAGGGCCTAGAGATACCTCTAAGATACTCGGAGTGACAAATCCTAATCTCGATCTATGCCAACCCAACAAACACCTTCAAAGATACCTATAGAGCATCTTTATAATCACCCAGTTACGTTGTAACGCTTGATAACACACAAGGTATTCCACTGGTATCCGGGAGTTGCATATTCTCATAGCCGAAGGAATATGTATTTTACATGAAGAAAGCAATAGCAATAAAACTGAACGATCAATATGCTAAGCTAACGGATGGGTCTTGTCCATCACATCATTCTCCTAATGATGTGATACCATTCATCAAATGACAACACATGTCTATGGTTAGGAAACTTGTCCATCTTTGATTAACGAGCTAGTCTAGTAGAGGCTTACTAGGGACACGGTGTTTTGTCTATGTATCCACACATGCGTCAAGTTTCCGATAAATAAAATTCTAGCATGAATAATAAACATTTATCATGATATAAGGAAATATAAAATAACAACTTTATTATTGCCTCTAGGACATATTTCCTTCAGCCTCCCACTTGCACTAGAGTCAATAATCTAGTTCACATCGCCATGTGATTTAACACCAATAGTTCACATCTTTATGTGATTAACACCCATAGTTCACATCGCCATGTGACCAACTCCCAAAGGGTTTACTAGAGTCAATAATCTAGTTCACATCGCTATGTGATTAACACCAAAAGAGTACTAAGGTGTGATCATGTTTTGCTTGTGAGAGAAGTTTAGTCAACGGGCCTGTCACATTCAGATCCGTATGTATTTTGCCAATTTCTATCTCTACAATGCTCTGTATGGAGCTAGTCTAGCTAATTGCTCCAACTTTGAATACGTATCCAGATCGAGACTCAGAGTCATCTAGATTGGTGTAAAAGCTTGCATCAACATAACTCTTTATGGCGAACTCTTTATCACCTCCATAACCGAGAAAATATTTCCTTAGTCCTCTTAGGTAACTAAGGATAACTTTGACCGCTGTCCAGTGATCCACTCCTGGATCACTATCTAACCCCCTTGCCAAACTCATGGCAAGGTACACAATAGGTCTAGTACACAACATAGCGTTCTTTATAGAACCTATTACTGAGGCATAGGAAATGACTTCCATTCTCTTTCTATTTTCTGGTGTGGTCGGGTTTTGAGTCTTACTCAACTTCACACCTTGCAACACAGGCAAGAACTCCTTCTTTAACTATTCCATTTGAACTACTTCGAAATCTTGTCAAGGTATGTACTCATTGAAAAATCTTATCAAGCGTCTTGATCTATATCTCTATAGATCTTGATGCCCAATATATTAGCAGCTTCACCGAGGTCTTTCATTGAAAAACTCTTATTCAAATATCCTTTTATGCTATCTAGAAATTCTATATCATTTCCAATCAACAATATGTCATCCACATATAATATTAGAAATGCTACGGAGCTCCCACTCACTTTCTTGTAAATACAGGCTTCTACCAAAAGTCTGTATAAAACAATATGATTTGATCACCTCATCAAAGCGTATATTCCAACTCTGAGATGCTTGCACCAGTCCATAAATGGATCGCTGGAGCTTGCACACTTCGTTTGCGCCTTTAGGATCGACAAAACCTTCTGGTTGCATCATATACAACTCTTCTTTAAGAAATCTATTAAGGAATGCAGTTTTCACATCCATTTGCCAGATTTCATACTCATAAAATGCGGCAATTGCTAACATGATTCGGGCAGACTTAAGCATCGCTACGGGTGAGAAAGTCTCATTCTAGTCAACTCCTTGAACTTGTCGAAAACCTTTCGCGACAAGTTGAGTTTGTAGACAGTAACATTACCATCAGCGCCAGTCTTCTTCTTCAAGATCCATTTATTCTCTATGGCTCGCCGATCATCGGGCAAGTCAACCAAAGTCCATCGTTTGTTCTCATACATGGAACCTATCTTAGTTTTCATGGCCTCAAGACATTTATCGGAATCTGGCCTCATCGCCTCTTCTTCATAGTTCGTAGGTTCATCATGGTCTAGTAACATGACCTCCATAACAGGATTACTGTACCACTCTGGTGCGGAACGTGCTCTGGTTGACCTACGAGGTTTGGTAGTAGCTTGGTCTGAAGTTTCATGATTATTATCATTAGCTTCCTCTCTAGTTGGTGTAGGCATCAAGGGAACGGTTTTCTGTGATGAGCTACTTTCCAATTCGAGAGAAGGTATAATTACCACATCCAGTTCTACTTTCCTCCCACTCACTTCTTTCGAGACAAACTCCTTCTCTAGAAAGGATCCATTCGGATCTGTGATAGAAGGTGTACCCAACATTTTCTTTTGGGTATCCTATGAAGACACACTTCTCCGATTTGGGTTCGAGCTTATCAAGCTGAAGCTTTTTCACATAAGCATCGCAACCCCAAACTTTAAGAAACTACAGCTTAGGTTTCTTGCCAAACCATAGTTCATACGGTGTCGTCTCAACGGATTTAGACGGTGCCCTATTTAACTTGAATGCAGCTGTCTCTAATGCATAACCCCAAAACGATAGTGGTAAATCGGTAAGAGACATCATAGATCGCACCATATCTAATGAAGTACGGTTACTACATTCGGATACACCATTATGCTGTGGTGTTCTAGGTGGCGTGAGTTGTGTAACTATTCCACATTGTTTTAAATGAAGGCCAAACTCGTAACTCAAATATTCGCCTCCGTGATCAGATCGTAGAAACTTTATTTTCTCGTTACGATTATTCTCCACTTCTCTGTGAAATTCTTTAAACTTTTCAAATGTTTCATACTTGTGTTTCATTATGTAAATATACCCATATCTGCTCAAATCATCTGTGAAGATCAGAAAATAATGATACCCACCGCGAGCTTCAACACTCATTTAACCGCATACATCGGTATCTATTATTTTCAATAAGTCATTAGCATGCTCCATTGTTCCGGAGAACGGAGTTTTAGTCATCTTGCCCATGAGGCATGGTTCACAAGTATCAAATGATTCATAATCAAGTGATTCCAAAAACCCATCTGCATGGAGTTTCTTCATGCGCTTTACACCAACATGACCTAAACGGCAATGCCACAAATATGTTGCACTATCGTTATCAACTTTGCATCTTTTGGCATCAATATTATGAATATGTCTATCACTACAATCGAGATTCAATAAACCATTTACATTGGGTGTATGACAATAGAAGGTTTTATTCATGTAAAAACAACAACAATTATTCTCTGACTTAAATGAATAAACGTATCGCAATAAACATGATCCAGTCATATTCATGCTCAACACAACCACCAAATAATATTTATTTAGGTCCAACACTAATCCCGAAGGTAGAGAGAGTGTGCGATATCGATGGTGACCTTATCGTCCTTGGAATCACTTCCAACACACATCGTCACCTTGCCCTTAACTAGTCTCTGTTCATTTTGCAACTTCTGCTTTGAGTTAATAATCTTAGCAACTAAACTGGTATCAAATACCCTGCGGTTACTATGAACACTAGTAAACTACACATCAATAACATGTATATCAAATATACCTTTGTTCACTTTGCCATCCTTCTTATCCGCCAAATTTTGGGGCAGTTCCGCT
This sequence comes from Triticum aestivum, assembly GCF_018294505.1. Taxonomy (NCBI): domain Eukaryota; kingdom Viridiplantae; phylum Streptophyta; class Magnoliopsida; order Poales; family Poaceae; genus Triticum; species Triticum aestivum. Next base: position 16,890,001 of record NC_057808.1, on the reverse strand, counting down.
TCCAGTGACCATTTCCTTTGAAGTAGAAGCACTCAGTTTCATACTTAGGTCGTGCTTTGGGCTTCTTTACGGGAGTGGCAACTTGCTTGCCATTCTTATTGAAGTTCCCTTTCTTTCCCTTCCCCTTTTCCCTGAAACTAGTGATCTTGTTAACAATCAACACTTGATGCTATTTCTTGATTTTACCTTCGCTGATTTTAGCATCGTGAAGAGCTTGGGAATCATTTTCGTTATTCCTTGCATATTGTAGTTCATCACGAAGTTCTAGTAACTTGGTGATAGTGACTGGAGACCTCTGTCAATCACTATCTTATCTGGAAGATTAACTCCCACTTGATTCAAGCGATTGTAGTACCCAGACATTCTGAGCACATGCTCACTAGCTAAGGTATTCTCCTCCATTTTGTAGGCAAAGTATTTGTCAAAGGTCTCATACCTCTCGACACGGGCATGAGTCTGCAATACCAATTTCATCTCTTGGAACATCTCATATGCTCCATGGCGTTCAAAACGTGTTTGAAGTCCCATTTCTAAGCCGTAAAGCATGGTGCACTAAACTATTAAGTAGTCATCATATCGAGCTTGCTAAACATTCATAACGTCTGCTGCTCCTGCAATAGGTCTAGTACACAACATAGCATACTTTATAGAACCTATGGCTGAGACAAAGGAAATGACTTTCATTCTCTTTCTATTTTCTGCTGTGGTCGGGTTTTGAGTCTTACTCAACTGCACACCTTGCAACACAGGCAAGAACTCTTTCTTGGACTATTCCATTTTGAACTACTTCGAAATCTTGTCAAGGTATGTACTCATTGAAAAATCTTATCAAGCGTCTTGATCTATCTCTATAGATCTTGATGCCCAATATATAAGCAGCTTCACCGAGGTCTTTCATTGAAAAACTCTTATTCAAGTATCCTTTTTATGCTATCCAGAAATTCTATATCATTTCCAATCAACAATATGTCATCCACATATAATATTAGAAATTCTAGAGAGCTCCCACTCACTTTCTTGTAAATACAGGCTTCTACCAAAGGTCTGTATAAAACAATATGCTTTAATCACCTCATTAAATCTTATATTCCAACTCTGAGATGCTTGCACCAGTCCATAAATGGACCGCTGGAGCTTGCACACTTTGTTAGCACCTTTAGGATCAACAAAACCTTCTGGTTGCATCATATACAACTCTTCTTTAAGAAATCCATTAAGGAATGCAGTTTTGACGTCCATTTGCTAGATTTCATAATCATAAAATGCGGCAATTGCTAACATGATTCAGACAGACTTAAGCATCGCTACGGGTGAGAAAGTCTCATTGCAGTCAACTCGTTGAACTTGTCGAAAACCTTTCGCGACAAGTCGAGTTTGTAGACAGTAACATTACCATCAGCGTCAGTCTTCTTCTTGAAGATCCATTTATTCGCTATGGCTCGCCGATCATCGGGCAAGTCAAACAAAGTCCACACTTTGTTCTCATACATGGAACCTATCTCAGATTGCATGGCCTCAAGCTAGCCATTTGTCGGAATATGGCCTCATCATCGCTTCTTCATAGTTCGTAGGTTCGTCATGGTCTACTAACTTGACCTCCAGAACAGGATTACCGTACCACTCCGGTGCGGAACATGCTTTGGTTGACCTACGAGGTTCGGTAGTAACTTGGTCCGAAGTTGCATGATCATTATCATTAGCTTCCTCTCTAGTTGGTGTAGGCATCAAGTTCTACTTTCCTCCCACTCACTTCTTTTGAGAGAAACTCCTACTCCAGAAAGGATCCATTCAGATCTGTGATAGAAGGTGTATCCAATAGTTTCTTTTGGGTATCCTATGAAGACGCACTTCTCCGATTTGGGTTCGAGCTTATCAGGCTAAAGCTTTTTCACATAAGCATCGCAATGTCACAGCCCTAGATTATTGCTTGTACTAGTTGCATCATAGAGCACTCATGCAACATGTCTAAATTTCTGAAACTTGGAATTGAGGAAAGTGGAAGCCTCAAAAACTTTAATAAAAGAAGGGCAAAGAACCCTGGAAATCTCATTCTTTGTTTCCAAGATGTCCTTTTGCAATGTTTGAGAATTTTGGCAAGAGCTATATATCAAACCAGAATTTAGGAACATTTTTAAGGATTTATTTTTGGGACTCTGAATTTAAATCAATAGCTATTTGAATTTGAGTTATATTCATATAACTAGAATATAATTTCAAATATCTTTGAAACATTTTATGTGCATTTGGAAATGTCCATTCTGCAACATAAAATTATTCAAAGGGTTTTGTCACTGTTTTGATATTGTTTTGAATTTTGAACAGTGGCAGAATATTAAACAACAGAAAACATAACAGAAAAATAAAACAGAGCAACCTTACCTGGCACTCACCTGGGCAGCCCACGTGGCCAGTCCACTTGGCGGCCCAGCCCACCAGGGGCACCGCTGTCTTCAACCTCTGCCTACTAGCAGAGGCGTGTCGACGCGCCCGTGCCCGAGCCTCCACCTCCTGCTTGCTTGCCGCCCTCTCCCCGACGCGCCTATGAGCGCCACGCGACCCCCCTGCACCTCTCCCTCTCTCTCCCTCGAGTACCCTCCGTCCTCTGTCTCTCTCTCGCGCATCCACCCGAACGCGCCCCTCGCCGCCGCTCGCCACCACCGCAGCCACTGCCTTCCCCTCGACCTTTTGAGCTGACCATGAGCTCCGCCTCCGTCGTCTACGCCTCCTCGACGACTCACGCGACGCCGGATGCCCCCGACGCATCGTCCCCGACCTCTTCTTCAACCTTGGGACGCCGAGATCGCCACCGCCGTGCCGTCTACTCCGAGCCTTCCCCGAGCCCACATCGATGCCTCTGCAACCACCGTGAGCTCCCGCGCCGGAACCCCCTCTCCCCGAGCTCGATTACGCCCTGTAGCCGTCGCCCCCTTGTCGGCCCAATCGCGCCGCCGCCTGGCTTCGTCGCCGACGTGGCCGGGTGACCATTTGGTCACGGGCGTGCATCTGTTGTGCTCGCCGCGACTCGTAGAGCATCGCTAGCGTCTTGCCTCGCCCTTTCGCACACCGCTGCCGCATCCCCGCGCACACCCGAGCTCCGGCCGCCGCAGCCAAGCTCGTTGCCGTCAACTCCGTCGACCCCAGCACTTGCCGCTGCCGCCACCCGATGCGCCTCCTCGCAGTGCATCCGTAGGGCCTAGCCGCGCCTGCTACCGTGGTCGGAAACGGCCGACCGGCGAGCGCCGCCATGATGTGCTTAGCGCCGATGTTTAGCCGCCGACGTGGGCATCATTAGTGGCAAATGACCCACTAATTATCCACTCCAGTGACGCCGACAGCTGGGCCCCACGCCAAATTAACTCTGGGCTTATTTTCTGTTTAGATTAGTTTATAACCCGGCGGGACCCACGCATCACAGTTGACTAAGGTGACGTGTCCGTTGACCAGGCCCACCTGTCTGTGACTCTAGGCAGCACTGGCTCACCGACCAGTGGGCCCCACTGGTCAGGTTTGACCTGGACCGGCTCCTGTTGACCGCTGATATCACAGTGACATCATGCTGATGCAATAAGTCATTTTCTGGATTTGTTTTATTTCTAAATAACCAGGAAAATCCAGAAAATGATTTAAACTTCAAAAATTCATAGAAATTCAACCGTAACTCCAAATGAAATAATTTATATATGAAAAATTATCAGAAAAATCCAATCTTTCCGTCTGTAACATTTTCGTGCATGTTCGAGCAAGTTAACCTCACTGTTTAGGATAAAACATGATTAGGACAAATTTGAAAATAGACTTGGAGTTGGAATTTGATCTAGCTTTGAATTCCACTTCAATCAAAATGAATTTCTGTTGCATTATCCCAAATCACAGCATATTGCCATGTCATGATCATGCATCATATTGTTGCATTGTATTGATTGTGTTCTTTCTCTGTTTGCCGGTATTTGTCCCCTCTTAGTGGACGTAGTTCCGACGATGAGATCGATGACACCGATGAAGAACTATACTATCTTCAGAAGTGCCAGGCAAGCAAAACCCCCTTGTTCGTTCCGATACAATCCCACTCTCTCGCTCCTGCTCTTTTATTGCATTAGGATAACAATGATTCATCTGTTACATGCTGCGGTAGTTGAACCCCTTTTCCTCTGCATGACCTGTCATTGCCACAGTAAATAGATGAAACCCACTAGCATGAGTAGGAGTTGTTTGAGCCCTGATGGGCCTACTCATTCATGCTTGTTTGTCATGCCTCCTACTGCTTAGAGTTGAGTCAGGTCTGATTCATCGGGGATGAGTCGGGGGTGTGTGAACATGTCCTACTGTTGAGAGCTAAGTGTGTGAACATGATTTGGTAAAGGTAGTGGTGAGAGGCCATGCAAAATACACACAACACCGGATACGATACCAACCCACAGCCTTAGAGCATGTTGGATACTCTGGCAAGTGGCCAAGAGCGGCGAGGATATCCTCACCAAAAATACCCCAGAGCAACACCCCCTGGAAGACGACGACCTCAGCGTATTGATGGTCTTCGAGACTTTTGCTTCAAACAATAGGCACAAAAGGGCCCTCCGCGACCTCGCCGAAGTCTGCCAAGTCACAGCAACAAACCCTTGGAACGACACGGCCATAACTTTCAATGGCAGTGACGAACCAAAATTCCGGACAGTCCGTGCACCAGCCGCCTTGGTCCCCAATCCAATTGTGGACGGTTTTCGGCTCACCAAAGTGCTCCTAGACGGCGGCGGCAGACTAAACCTCATCTACGAGAATACACTCAACAAAATAGAAATAGACAGGAGCCGCATCGAGCAAAGCAGCACGACCTTATGAGGAATCATTCCCAGTAGGGAGGCGCAATGTGCGGGAAAAATCACACTTGACGTGGTATTCGGCACGCCGGAGAATTATCGGTCCGAAGAGATAACCTTCCAAATGACCCCTTTCAACAGCGGATATCACGCCCTATTGGGGCAAGATGCATTTAGATGCTTCCAAGCTATACCTCATTACGGGTACATGAAGCTCATGTTGCCTGGGCCCAATGCTATCATCACTCTTGCCAGTGATCCGGATATAGCACTCCCTGCCGAAAAGAAAACCGCATCCCTGACCCTTGAGGCACTGTCTGAAGCCCTCGCGGCTGAAGAGCTAACCGCGCTACGCTCCACTGTGGATAGGGACGACGTAATCCTGGACAAGCGACCCAAATCTGCCTCTTTAAACCAGCAGATGAAATAGTCAAATTTCAAGTCCACCCGACGGACCCCAAGAAGACAGCATCCATCGGGGCACAGCTCGACCCAACGGTTGACGCCGCGCTACGAGAGTTCCTGCGTGAGAACTGAGATATATTCGCCTGGCACCCTTCTGATATGCAGGAATCCCACGCAGGTTGGCCGAACACAGCCTCAACATACTGAAGGGATATAAACCGGTCAAGCAAACACTGCGGCGCTTTTCTGAACCCAAACGACAAGCTATGAGGGAGGAGCTAGCCTAGTTAATCGAGGCCGGATTTATCAGAGAAATAAAACATCCGGACTGGCTAGCTAACCCGGTGATGGTGCCAAAGAAGGATAAATCCTGGCGCATATGCGTCAATTTCAAAGACCTCAACAAGGCCCGCCCTAAGGATCCCTTCCCCTCCCTCGCATCGATCAGATTATTGATGCTACCGCAGGACAAGACTCACTGTGTTTCCTCGACGCATACTCCGGATACCATCAAATAAAAACGAAGGAGTCCGACCAAGCCGCAATGGCATTCATTACCCCATACGGGCCATTCTGCTTCAACACTATGCCCTTCGGGCACAAAAATGCCGGGGCCACCTACCAACGCATGATTCAAACATGCCTGGAGAAATAGATCGGCAAGACAGTTGAAGCATATGTGGATGACGTCGTCATCAAAACTAGGCACGTCGAGTCATTGATAGACGATCTACGTCTCACATTCGACAACCTCCGTACATATGACATCAAGCTCAATCTGGAAAAGTGTGTTTTCGGCGTTCCCGCTAGAAAACTGCTGGGCTTCATCATTTCCAATAGAGGAATTGAAGCAAACCCAACCAAAAGTGTGTTTTCGGTGTTTTCTATGATTGTTACTGCCGGGTCATCCGGATGTGTACCTCAGACTGGGTGAAGCCGAAAGCTAGCATTCTTAAGGGAATATTCGGTCGGCGGACTAAAGATGTTTTTACACTCATCACACTATGACCCCAATATGTTGCGCATACTGCGATTTTTTCAATCATAGTTCGGGCATGCACATTTACGCATGTTCACCCAGGGAAAGGAACCCTTAACGGGACTATTCTCTCTCGAAGACGTTTCTTACAATTACAATGTAATATAACATAGCTAGCCGGATACAACTTGTCTGTTTAAGCAACTATGACCTCTACACCTGGTGTCCACGCATACCCCGGTCTATCTTGCCGCTCAGGTATTCGGAAACACTCCGTACCTTCGGGTACAGAGGTCGAAGCGAAAAGGTCTGCCATGACGATTGTTTTACAATCCGGCTAGGGACAAATATGTCAAGGAAAGTACATAGTCACTGGGACTCAAAATTTTCCTCCTCTATGCCGTCTGACAGGCTGTCTAACTTACAATCCTGTTGGGAATATTTTGCGGCTACTTTTACCTGGTCATATACCGAACTAACGGGAATTTCTTTTCCATCCGAACCTAGAGGTCCAACCCGGGCCATATGATTTGGATCAAGCTTGGTGTACCGTGTCTTCACCATGGCCCAGGCCTCCACGCAGCTTTTCGGCAGGCTCATATCTTCCATAATCGAATACGCCACCGTGCTCCTTTGAATACCTCCACGAGCTCCGCCATACTTCCTGGAGGGGAGGCGGATGGCCATAGAGCCTTGGCAACACTCCGCATTGTTTGCCGAGCTCGCTCGTGCATTTGGGACAGCTCTTGTAGCAGGTCGCCTTGAAATCCGGACACTTCCTCTTCGGGACGGCCAGTCAGCATACCTGCAGACATAAATCTGTCAGTCCCTGTCCTCGCCGAATTATATGGAGGCAAGTTCGAAAAGCATACTGAATATGCCGCCTCGTAGCCTCTTATTCTCCTTCATGGAGTCGGCTAGCTGGGCTCGCACATCTTTTAGTTCTTTGCCCAGCAGGGTGTTGGAATCCTGCATCTCATTTTTCTCATCCCTGACCCGTGTCAGCACATGTTCGCCCGTGGCCTGTTGCCTTTTGGCCTCTTGTTCCCCCACTTGCGCGAGTTGCAGGGCCTCCCTCAGTTCATCTGACGATCCTGCCATGGGGAGTACAAAAAGTGTTCATATTATTGGTATATGATTATATTTTCTCGACAGAGGGAACATTACCAGGCGATGCCTTCTTGGATTCCTCCAGTTCGACGGTAGCAGCAGCTAGCTCGGTCTGACACTTTTCCAGCTCTTGAGACAACATGTTGTTCTTCTCTGTGAGCACCTGGTTATGCAATGATCCTTAAATCAGCTGTATCAACTGCTTCAAGTCTCGGGGGCTACTGGTATATAATTATCATATTTGTACAAATGTCTACTTACCTGCATATCTTTTAAATGCTGATCAGTGGCTCTGATAAGCCCGTCTCGAGTAGCTCGGATATATGCATTAGCCGAGCTGAAGGCGTTCAATGCCTCTTTTGTAAAGCCGGAGTCGCAAAGAACAGCTCGCCAGCGCCGATGATTCATGGCGCTTTCCACTTCAGAGTTTGTGACGGATACATCATCTGACTCCTCCGCCGAAGGACAATCCTGCGTCACTCCCGTATCAGCCCTTGCCTTTAAGGCAGGGTCGGGAACCTGACTTGTGGAGGCGTGGCCGGTAAGATCCCCGGACATAGTCCGGCGAACGCTTTTCCTGATAATACACAGCGGATAATGTCATAGTTTGATGTGACCGCCAGGGGGCATGATAAAAAACCATACCTCTTTGATGAAGGCTCTGCCGTGTTGTCGTTCGCCTTCCTCTTTGAAGATTCACTTGGTGCGGGCGCCGCTCTCTTAGGATATGCCTCTGGCGCATGTTGAGGCGTCGGGCGTCTCCCCTTTGGAGCACAAAATAGTGTGGTGGGTGAGGTGTAATGAGGAAGCTCTCACTAGTAGGAAAAGGGGCTTTTACCCCGGTTCATAAGGGCCTTTAGTCCCGGTTCTGGAACCGGGACTAAAGGGTCGTTACTAATGCCCTAGCCCTTTATTCCCGGTTCTTACACGAACCGGGACTAAAGGCCGTCCACGTGGCCGGTGCGGGGAGCCCAGGCAGGAGGGCCTTTGGTCCCGGTTGGTGCCACCAACCGGGACCAATAGGCAGGGCCTTTTGTCCCGGTTGGTGCCACCAAACGGGACCAATAGGCAGTGCCTTTTGTCCCGGTTGGTGTCACCAACCGGGACCAATAGGCATCCACGCGTCAGCAGCTGGCAGGAGCTGAGGTTTTTGTTTTTTTTAAAGGGGGTGGTTTAGGGGTTTTGGGGGGTTAATTTAGGTGTTTCATATATTGTGTTAGCTAGCTAATTAATAGAGAGAAGTGTCCTCTCTTATCTCCATGCTTGGTCGACGCTACGTACTATATACGTATGGAGAGGAGTAGACACGCTAGCTAGTAATCAAATGAAGGAAACAGAAGATCGTCATGAACATATGCATACAGAGAGAAGTGATATCGACCACCTCTCCTTCTCCGAGATATTGGTCGAACAACAAGTTCTCGTATATCTATCCGACACTACCGGCTACATATATACAATAATTATCTCTTACAATACAATCTCCTAATTAAATTGTAGGAACACAGGGTCCACATAGTATTCTCCGTTTTCAGCGATCACGTGGTCAAGGAAGAATGCCGCCAATTCCTCTTGAATTCCTCGCATACGATCTTCTGATAGGAGTTCATCCCGCTTCCGAAACATCTAATTTGAAGAAGAGGGTCAATACATATATATATGAATAAATGAAACTCAACACAAATGATGGTAATAAAATAAAATTGTGAATATTATTTCTTACGCACTTCATATTTTTCTTCAGTGTAGCCCCGCTCACAGGTCGTGTAGCGGATGGACTCGCAAACGTAGTATCCACAGTAATTATTCCCGGGTTCCTGCCACAACCACTTTACAAGAAATAGAGGTCAATCTAACTGATAAGCAAGCATGCTAAATGGTATTGATGAAACTAGCACTTGAATCACTAGGAGATGCGCGGAACATGCTACTATAGTTCTTACTTTCGGGTGATTAAATTGCAGCTTCTTCGGCAGTCCCGGAGCTTTTGAGGTGAATTTTCTCCAAACCCTGCCAGACAAAGAAAACAATTACTTGATATCAGGAAATGAACAAAGTTGCTGATATGGTGGATAATGATCGATTTAACTTACTTCTCGAGCATTTGAGTCATGTTCGCATAGTCCTGGGGATCTATTCGTCTCGAGTCTAAGACGGTTACTACTCCCTGCTCAAGCTTAATCTCTAGGAGAATAAAGTGGAAGCTGCGCATGCATGCATAAGTCATCAATTACATTACCATAACCTGGACTAATAAGGGAAACCGAATATGCACAAGACAGTAACACTCACTTGAAGTTGTAAGGAAAGAGTATTATATCTTTGTTTTGATTTAATACCAACGATTGTAGCAAGTTGGCCTCGGCTTCTTGGGATGTTTTTCAACCGTATATGCATCTATGAGATTTGTGTTAATGAACCCAATATCACCGATTTGTCTTTTCTTCAATTCGGCGATCTTCAATCTGCATAATATAGTGAGGACAAGTATAAATACATGCAATGAAAGAGCTGACCTATATGGAGAGACTTAATGACAAAAGTAGTACTACTTACAGACAGTAGCAAGTGATCGTTGTTTTATCGAGGGCCTTTTGATTGTAAAACTGGAAGAAATCCTCAAATGGAACATACAGCAGATCAATTCCAACGAGGTCATGCTCCGGTTTAACTCTCAGCGTCAAAGTATCCATCCCATCAGACTCTCTGCAGGTTTTCATGTACCAATCATGTAGTCTTCGCATCATCGTTGATAGAGATCTTTCATCTTTGACGAGAGGCTTCCCGTAATGGTATTTGTGTTCGTCCACCTCCATGATTTCATAATGTACATTGTCGGGCAGGTAATCTCCAAGATTGCTATAACCGGGCACCATACTCGGATCATTAGCGACGATGTCTTTTGACACCTTGAGCGGGGGGCACGATTGGTTCGCTTGTTCGCCGAGCTGGGCAATTTTTTTCCCATCTCGTCGTTCTTTTAACCTTTTATCACTGACAGTACTTCCCGACCGCTCCGCTTCGGCATATGTCTTTCCAAGAATGCGCTCATAGTTGCCTCTCGGCGGAGACTTTGGTGGTTTTGTCAGGGCAGCCAGAGTGCGCTTTGCCTTCACCGGATCTACCTTCTCCTCCGGAGGTGGATGTTTCTTTGCTTTCACCCCTTCAAAGAAGTTCTTCACTTCGGCTCGCACGATCTTCGCGTTCTCCTCCTCGGTCCTCTCGTATGGTAACTTCTCTGGAGTCTTCAGAGAAGGACCGAATCTGTATTGCCTCCCGCCTCTGGCAGAGCAGACGGAGCGGCTGCGGCTGTCTTCTTTCCTTGCTTACGAGGCGGAGGAGAAGGACTACGACGCGCCGGAGCAGCCGCAGCGGCGGCGGTCTCTTCCGCCCTTGCTGACAAGGCGGAGAAGGAGGAGGCTGGCTGCTCTGGCGGGCCGGCGCTGGCGGAGAAGGAGGCAGAGTGCCGTCACGCGCCGGAGAAGGAGGCTAAGTGCCCTGATCACTCGCCGGAGGAGGAGGCGGAGTGCCCTTACTTGCCGGAGCCGTCCAGTTTGGAAGCTTGATGAGCTCCTTCCGCCATAGGCATGGAGTCTTCAGAGCAGAACCCAGCCGAGTCTCCCCTTCACCGGCAGGGTGGTCAAGCCGGAGCTCCTCAAATCCCTCTGTTATTTCATCCACCATCACCCTAGCATATCCTTCTGGAATCGGCCGGCAGTGGTAGGTTGCGCCGGGTTCAGGAGGTAAAACAGAGCCAACAGCCGCCTTGACTTTGAAGTTCTGCCATTCTGCTATAAGGTGGCAGTGTTGAGACTCCATGATAGCATCCACGGGGTAGCTAGCAGGAGCCGCATGCTCCAGCTGAAGCAGCTCGGTGGAAGCCACGCTGCTTCTCCGCTGAGATGGCGGTGTAGCTTCGGGGGCAGTTTCGGTATGTCGATTGCCGTCTCGTTCCTCTAGCGCTTGAACCCTTTCTTGCAGCTTCTGAATTTGGATCTGCTCCACTTTTTTCCTCCTCTCCTGGGTTTTGTAACCGCCCGCATCCGAAAAACCAGCCTTCCACGGAACGGAGCCTGGCGTGCCTCATGTCCGTCCAGGGTGCTCATCATTCCCGAGGGCCATTGTGAGCTCGTCGTTCTCTCTGTCTGGAACGAACGTCCCTCCCTGCGCTGCATCGATATATTGCTGAATCTTCTTGACTGGTATTCTCAAAAGCTCGTTCGTCCAAACGCACCTCCCTGTTACAGGGTCCAAGGTTCCGCCAGCCCCGAAGAACCAAGTCCGGCAACGGTCTGTCCAGTTCATTGTCTGTGGTTCGATCCCTTTTTCAAGCAGATCATTCTCAGCCTTGGCCCACTTAGGTCGGGCTTTGAGGTAGCCACCTGACCCCGTGCGATGGTGAAGCTTCTTCTTCGCAGCATTCTTCTTGTTTGTCGCTGACATCTTCTTACTCTTTTCCGATGTCTTGTGGGCCACAAATGCGGGCCAGTGATCTTCGGTTGGCCGTCGCGCGCGATTGCTGTGATCTCAAACCTTTCATCCGAGCGCAACTTTCTCTTCGGGCCTCGTCTCTTTACCGCAGTTGTGCTCGATCCGGAGGCTAGAAAAAAGAAGAAAGGCGAGTGTTAATTAATATACCAAACCAATGAATGCATCAATTAGCTAGTCAGCACGGGCTTAACTAATATATTTACCTGGCCGGACTCTGTTCGGTCACCGGAGCCGTCACCACGGGCTCCTTCTTGCACCAGCATTGGGTCACCGGAGCCATCATAATCATGTCTTTCCTCCTCCACTCTTCGATCACCGTAGCCTGCTTCTTCACCCTGTTCTTCCAGACCATCA